>NC_053025.1:8932081-9081382 GCF_003073215.2 Triticum urartu
CATCGTAACCTTAAGCGTGCGGACCCTACGGGTTCGAGAACAATGTAGACATGACCGAGACATGTCTCCAGTCAATAACCAATAGTGGGACCTGGATGCCCATATTGGCTCCTACATATTCTACGAAGATCTTTATCGGTCAGACCGCATAACAACATACGTCGTTCCCTTTGTCATCGGTATGTTACTTGCCCGAGATTCGATCGTCGGTATTCCAATACCTAGTTCAATCTCGTTGCCGGCAAGTCTCTTTACTCGTTCTGCAATACATCATCCCGCAACTAACTCATTTAGTTGCAATGCTTGCAAGGCTTAAGTGATGTGCATTACCGAGAGGGCCCAGAGATACCTCTCCGACGATCGGAGTGACAAATCCTAATCTCGAAATACGCCAACCCAACATGTACCTTTGGAGACACCTGTAGAGCTCCTTTATAATCACCCAGTTACGTTGTGACGTTTGGTAGCACACAAAGTGTTCCTCCGACAAACGGGAGTTGCATAATCTCATAGTCATAGGAACATGTATAAGTCATGAAGAAAGCAATAGCAACATACTAAACGATCGGGTGCTAAGCTAATGGAATGGGTCATGTCAATCAGATCATTCACCTAATGATGTGATCCCGTTAATCAAATAACAACTCTTTGTCCATGGTTAGGAAACATAACCATCTTTGATTAACGAGCTAGTCAAGTAGAGGCATACTAGTGACACTCTGTTTGTCTATGTATTCACACATGTATTATGTTTCCGGTTAATACAATTCTAGCATGAATAATAAACATTTATCATGATATAAGGAAATAAATAATAACTTTATTATTGCCTCTAGGGCATATTTCCTTCAGTATATACCCGTGATCACCTCCCGAGTGATCATGGCCCGATAGCATAGCATGGCAGACGGACAAGAATGTAGGGCCACTGATGGTAAATTAGCATCCTATACTAAGCATTTAGGATTGCAGGTAAGGTATCAATAACTGGAGCAACAATGACAGGCTATGCATCAGGATAGGATTAACGGAAAGCAGTAACATGCTACACTACTCTAATGCAAGCAGTAGAGAGAAGAGTAGGCGATATCTGGTGATCAAGGGGGGGCTTGCCTGGTTGCTCTGGCAAGGAGGGGTCGCCAACACCGTAGTTGATTGGGGGTACCGATAGCGGTCTCGGGGTCTACCGGAAAGAAGTAACGGAGGGGTAACACAATAAATAACAGAGCAAACAAAGCAACACAAAGCATAACATGGCAATGCGCGGTGCTAGGGGTGACCTAACGTAGTATGAGGTGATACCGGTGAAGGGGGAAACATCCGGGAAAATATCTTCGGTGTTTCGCGTTTTCGGACAGATGCATCGGAGGGTGAAAGTTGCGTGTTCGCTATGCTAGGGATGTGCGGCGGACGAACGGGCTGCGTATCCGGATTCGTCTCGTCGTTTTGAGTAACTTTCATGTAGAAAACTTTTTCATCTGAGCCACGGTTTATTTTATATGATTTTCTAAAGTTTTAATCATTTTCTGATTTTAATTATTTATTTAAATTCAACATTATCCAGAACAGTGAACGATGACGCAAGCATGACATCAGAGTGATGTCATCAGGTCAACTGGTCCGTTGACCAGTCAAACCAGACAGGTGGGGTCATTGACTGAGTTGACCCAGTCAAAAGTTGACTGGTCAAAAGGGGAATAGTGTTGGGGTCCGACTTGTCATTGTCTCTGGCTTTATTAGATTAACCATTTTTCTTTAATTTACAGTGGGGCCCTTCTGTCATAGAGTCATTAACTTAACAAATATTAGTTAACTGAAATTAATTGTTTTTAACTAGTGATTAGGGGTTAGTTAATCCGGTCGGGCCCACGCGTCAGTGGGTCAACCCACTGGCTAAACTTGCGTGCGCGCGTGCCCGCCGGCGAGCACAGAAGACGGTGGCGGTGTTCGGGACTCGCCGTCCGGTGGCCAAACCGCACGCGGTTGGCCACGTCTGAACGTGTGCATCGAGCCGCGTCCAGGGGCGGTGAAGGGAGGCGCGGGGGTTGCCGAGCGCGTCGAGGACGACAACGCCTAGCGGCAGTTGCGGGCGGCGCCCGGTGCCGCAGTCCTGCAGGACGCAGAGGCGGGCGAGCGCGGGGCTACGCGAGGGGCGTGGCCGGTGAGCGAGCAGGCGGGGCAGAGCTGGGCGGGCGGCTACGGCGAGAGGAGCTGGCGAGGCCTAGGCGAAAGCAGGCGCGAGCGGTTGCAGGGCCGGACGCGTGCGCTGGGCGCGGCCAACGCGGGGGCCACGGGCAAGGCGCGGGCGGACGTGCGAGTGGCGACGGTGACGGGCGCACGGAGCGGGGACGAGAGGGGAGGGGGGCGCTCACATCGTTGGAGAGAGGAGGACAGCGAGGCCTGGGGAGGTCCGGCGAGGGAGAGGCGGGGACGAGGCAGTCCGACGGTGAGGCGGCGCCGGCGCGGTCGGTGACGGCGGGCGTTGGCGCGGTGCGGGGTCGATCCCGATCTTGTTCGGGTCGAGAGGGGACCTGGCGCCATGCGGGACGAGAAGGCGGGCGCCGTCGAGGTGGGCAGCGGGGTGAGGTGGCGGCGCGCTATGGGAGGGGCGGCGTTCGTCGGCGGGGTCGGGCTGATCTCCTCGATCCCGATCTAGAGGAACAGAGGAGGGGTGGGGAGAATGGGGATCGAGGGGAGTGGGGTAGCGGTTTAGGGGTTGGGGGATATGGCCATATAGGCCAGGGGAAGTGCTGGGTGGGCCGACTGGCTGGCTCGAGGCCCAGCTAGGCCGGGGAGCTCCCCTTTTAATTTGCTTTTGTCCTTTTCTTTTCTTTTGCTTTTTTCTTTTTACAGAAAAAATGCTATGCAATATTTGAGCTATCAAAAGGAGTTCTGTAAAATGTGGGACTTGACCAAATAAATACATTACAATATTTGGCACCTGCCACAAAAAGTTTGGGAGGAGTTTGAATTGATTTGAATTTTTCATAAATGAAAAAGCATAAAAAAATGCTGATTTGGAACTGCTTTAATTCCCAGGGGAAATTGGCTATATCTAATGATGTTGAATCATTCATGACATTTAGTTAGTGAATATTTGCAAGCCAGAGAACATTTTTGTTTTACTATTTGGAGAAATAATTTATTTGACTTTATTTAAAAAATGAATTTGAAATAGTTTTGAATCAAAGTGAGATTAGCAACAGTAATAATGATGACTTGGCATCATTAATATGGGATCACTGTAGCATGACACTGGGGACGTTACAGATGGGAAGAGGTAGAGAACAAAAGGGTCAACGAGAATGAAACATGTCGTTCTGGTTTGATGCTAGGATAAAGGAAGAGAAAAGCGATGCATGTGAGCATGTGTGACATGTGTTAAACATAGAAGTCGATAGGAAGGATGCAAAGAGCGTGTGTGCGCGCACACACACACGACAAGCTTGGAAGGAGAGATTACAAAGTTCACTCCGGTCCAATCCACCACAATCTATCTGTTGGTCACCACGTCATCGTTACCGCCCAACCACCACAACTTATTTTCTCTTTGAAATTTACAACAAGAATGAATGTCTAATTTCTTTGGATTACTTTTTTAACATCTTTATCTTTATATACTAGCAGTACTTAATAGTACTTAAAAAGAACGGAAGGTTCCCATTTCAACTTTCTTCCCACCACGCCTTCGTCCAACCTTCTCCGTATAAGTATAATCACTTAATTTACTTATCTTCTGAAACAATTCAATTTAATTTACTTACCAAAGTTCTGATCAAAATATAAGGTAAATCACGAGTAGAATTGGATGAACATTTATTTACACAATCGCATACTATGGGAAGGTAAATTACGTTTGATCAAAAAATAAGGTATATCACGGACATAATTTGATGAAAATTTATTTAGACAAATGCATATTATGGACGAGTAAATCACAAGCTAACGTAATAGAATACTTATATCCCGTTGCAACGCACGGACATTGTTCTAGTAGACTAATAAACCATTAGACAAAGGAATATCCGGTGGTTCCTTAACACTGGTCAAAATGCATGCCAATTGTGCAAGTTTCCATGTCGAAATGCTGCAAAGAGTCAATCAAACGCACATGGAAGACCGAGCAAGCGATAGACATGGCCGGCCCATTAGCTGAAATGTTTGGCCCATGATTGATGACCCTATCTATATGAATTCTCTATATGACGCTCTCTGCGTCAAAGAGTCAATCAAACGCACATGGAAGACCGAGCGAGCGATAGACATGGCCTGCCCATTAGCTAGCTTTAGCACAACGTTTTATGCATGGTTTCCTTCCAGTTTTTGAAACCTTCTAGAAGGTTCGTGAACCGGTTTTTAGTCTGTTGGTTTCTTTTACTGGTTTTTTCTGTTTCTTCGCATTTTTTCCCTTTTTTCATACATTTCAAAAATTGGTCAAAATCTTCAATTTTGTTTCGAATTTCAAAAAAATATTTTCTAAAAATTGTGATTTCACAATTTTGTTCACTTTTCCCGAATTTTTTTCCAAAAGTTCCAAAAAACACCCGTAATTTCAGAAATTTTGTTCACATTTACGAAAAATGTTTGGAATTTCAAAATTTGTTTACAGTTTTTAATAAATGTTCATAATCTTTAAATTTTTCTCATTTTTTTTCTAAAAATGTCCAGAATTTCAAAAGAGATCTCTCATTTCCAAAATTTGTTCGTGTTGTTCAAAAATTGTTTGGAATTTCAAGTTTTGTTGTGTTTTTCAAGAAAAAAAGTCGAAATTCCACTTTTTTGTGTTTTTCAAAAAAATTCGGGATTTCAAAAATTAATCACGTTTTCAAAAAATAAGTTCGTGTTTAAAAAAATATAATTCAAAACTTGCACCTTTGGTACAATACAAATGTTGCTACAGTGCGTTTGCTACATCAGGAGTGCGCCAGCCCAGTCGTATCGCCCTATGCGCGCCCTGCCGCTGCGCTGCTGCTGGACACATTGGGCGATCCGACTGGGCACCGTCGACCTCTTCCCATTACAGCTGAATACAGCAAAACTCATAGTCAGTAAAATTCTCACTGTTTCAAGTCCACATTCTTGTCCTGGCTACAAAAGCCAAGGCTGGCAGACCAAGGGAAGCGCGCACGAACTCCCTACGGCTAAGGGCATCTCCATAAAAATCGCTCCCTGGGGCGAGTCGGCAATACAATCGACGCTGGGGGCGATTTTGCGTTCAGTCGTCGTCCCCAGGCGCTGAAATTGACCCACTTTGCAGCCCAATTTCGGCGAATAAAGGGCCCATATGGACGAGAATAGGCCCATATTCGACGTGGTTTCGCCGTGTCTCGGCGTTCAATTATCAACACAATTATTTTTTATCACATATTTCATCACAGAAAAATCAAATACTTCAACAAAATAGTACAACAACAAATAGTTCAATACAAATTATATAGTTCAACAAATAAAAACTCGTATTTCATCACACGGCGTCCCCTTTGAGCTTCCATAGGTGCTCAATCAGATCTTTCTGCAGTTGATGATGCACCTGTGGGTCTCGGATCTCCTGGCGCATACTAAGATAGGCAGTCCAAGTTGCCGGTAGCTGGTGATCAACTTCGGCTAGAGGCCCCTGCCTGTAGTATGGTTCAGTGTCAAACACTGGGTCTTCTTGCTCGCTCTCGATGATCATGTTGTGTAAGATGACACATCAAGTCATAATCTCCCACATTTGATCTTTGGACCAGGTCTGAGTGGGGTACCGAACAACAGCAAATCGAGATTGGAGCACACCAAATGCCCGCTCGACATCCTTCCTGCAAGCCTTCTGAAGCTTCGCAAACCAGGCGTTCTTGCCTCCTGCCACAGGGTTTGAGATCGTCTTCACAAATGTCGACCATCTCGGATAGATGCCGTCAGCTAGATAGTACCCCTTGTTGTATTGGTGCCCATTGATCTCGAAGTTCACCGGAGGAGAATGGCCCTCAACGAGCTTGGCAAAAACAGGAGAGCACCGCAGCATGTTGATGTCATTGTGAGTTCCTGGCATACCAAAGAAGGAGTGCCAAATCCAGAGGTCCTGTGTGGCTACCGCCTCAAGCACCACACTGCAACCGCCTTTGACGCCTTTGTACATTCCCTACCAACCAAATGGGCAATTCTTCCATTTCCAATGCATGCAGTCGATGCTTCCAAGCATCCCAGGAAATCCTCTTGCTGTATTCTGGGCTAGGATCCGAGCAGTGTCTTCCGCATTGGGTGTTCTCAAGTATTGTGGCCCAAACACTGCCACCACTGCCCGACAGAACTTGTAAAAACACTATGCTGGTGGACTCGGCCATGCGCCCATAGTCGTCGAGTGGATCACTGGGAGCTCCATATGCAAGCATCCTCATCGCTGTCGTGCACTTCTGGATGGAGGTGAATCCAAGAGCGCCAGTGCAATCCATCTTGCACTTGAAGTAGTTGTCGAACTCCCGGATGGAATTCACAATCCTGAAGAAGAGTTTTCGGCTCATCCGATAACGGCGCCGAAATGTTCTCTCGCCATGAAGTGGAGCATCGGCGAAGTAGTTGGAGTAGAGCATGCAGTAGCCTTGGAGACGATGCCGGTTCTTTGCTTTCATCCGCCCCGGCGCCGAGCCACCTCGCCGCGGCTTTTCATTGCTCGCCAGCAGCTGGGCGAGGGCGGCGAGCACCATGAGATGCTCTTCTTCCTGGACGTCGGCCGCGGCTTCCTCCTCCAGCAGCGCGGCGAGCTCTTCCTCCTCATCCGAGTCCATCACCGAGCCAGGCAAAACGCCGAACACCTTGCGCTCGGTGGGCGTATACCCGCCGTTAAACCGCGCCTCCGCGGCCGGAAACTGCGGCCGGAAACGCCCAGCTGCTGTGGGAGGGGCTGCCGCGGCGAAGCGCTGCTATTTTCCGGCGGGGAATGGCTATCTAGCGGAGTAGGGCGGCGGCCGTCGCCGGGATATAGCTAGTGGTGACCGAGGGCGCGGGGGGTGCGAGGCGAGTCGGGAGAAGAAAACCTTGACTTTTCCCCTGCTGGTGTGGGCCAGGCGTGCTTTCCCTAGCGCCGGAGCCCCCAACTATTCCCCAGCGCGCCGGGTTCGGCCTGTGACCGCCGGGCGGAAAAAAGGTCCGAACCGACGATTTTCGGCGTCCTGAGAACGCGACTGGGCCGTTTTTTCGGCGCCGGCGCTGAAAAAGTGGCCTGGGGTGCCCTGTTGGGGACGCGGCTGGAGATGCCCTAAACAAAGGCAAGAAGATACGCGCATCTGAGGACAAATCATCCAACGAAGGTACGTAGTACGTAGCACCATAAGAAAATTGCACAACTTGCAGTACTATGAGATGAGCGCATGATGGATGGGTTCCATTCAGTGCTCTGCCTTTGGCACAAGAGATGAGAGAAGGCCTTCCCTGACAAACATGATGAAGAAGGAAGACACATGCAAGTTCTCTGAATCCTGGAAAGGGAGCCAAATGGGGGTGACCTGCTGCAAGTGCAAATCCCAATAAATGTAAAGTGGCCAATCTTGCTTCTCCTCCTTCCTTCACGAGCACCTGTCTGTCACCCTCGTCATGTCATTTTCATCTGTTTGTTTACAGTTACAGAGGTAAGAAAATACTAAAGTTCCTTTCCTTGATGGTTCCGGTTAATTCAAGTTGATAGCAGTATAAACAAGGGATGATGGACGCAACTTGCTCCCATGTCCCATCTCCCTCCGCCTCTGACGTGATATCTTCTTGCTCAACTTGCGTCAAGGAAAAAAAAGGCATGGGCGATTCCAGTTTTACTGCAGTGCTCCAATCGCCCATTGGCCATTGGGTTGCCTGCTGGGCAAAGACTTCTGCAGAATTTCAGTGCAGCTAGATAGCTACAGATACTAGCATGCATTGTTTCAGACTTTCAGTACAGCTAGCTACTGTTAGCATGCATCGTTTCAGACTTTCGGTGCAGCTAGCTACAGTTAGCTGATGCACAGTACAGTACCACCCTGATTCCAGGCCCAGGCCCAGGGCAGGGCCTGCCTATGCCTGCCTTCTGTGGAATCTCACTAGTTGCCACAATTACTGCCCCAGAAGGCAAGCCAAGGAAGCAGAGACTCAATTTTCTTCTCTGAACTTTGAATCCAAGTCCCCTGCATCCTGAAGCAACTTCAACACCTCTATCTATGGCTCTTCATATGTCTGTTCATCTTGCAACCAAGCACGAGATGGGCATGAGATGGACCATAGATACACCCCTGAGATGGACCATAGACTCCGCGGTTCACACCCAGCCGCCATGACCCCGAGGCCGGCATATCGATGTCCGGCGCCGTCGACAAGGCGGACTCCGGCAAGGAAGAATAGGACATGGGATGCCGCCACGGCTTGGGTCCCAGGAAGGCTACTCATATTCTCCCCCTTCCGCAGCTTCACTTCCCGGTGCTCATGGCCGGCCAGTGAGCTTGCGGGATATGGGGAAGACAGGGCGTCGGACATGGACTCTGCCATGGCCGGTGATCATTTAGACTTTTTTTAGTTGAAATATGTCGAAAATGTTATGATCTTGGTCTGATTTAATTAAAAATCATCCAATTTGCATTTTGCATGAAATTTGTTCGGTTTATTCAAATCCAATTTGAAATGTATGCGGACACGGTTAGATGGCCGGCTACCGTATCACTATCCGCGGACAAATATAGTGTTCGCTTTAGGGATCTGTGTAGGAGATGCCCGAAGAATAGCAATCATTTACTTATTTTACATGGCCCCTCGGTTTGGTTGAAGGTATAATAGTTTACAGAGGGAGTAAGTAATTGATCATTTAGATTAGGTTAAAAAAGACTCGTCCACTTCTGTTTAGCTGATGTAAAAAATGTAATGAATTTGGTCTGGTTTGCATGAAATTCGCCCGGTTTATCCAAATCTAGTTTGAAACATATGCGGGTATGGTTGGATGGCCAGCTACCCTATCCATAAAAAAATACAGTGTCTGTTTCAGGGGTTCGCGTTGAAGATGCCCAAAGTATAGCAATCATTTACTTATTTTACATGTCCCCTCACTTTGGTTGATGGCATATCCTATCTAACGCTAGATTCTGCACTGCAGAGACTCAAAGAGACATATGCATTCATGATTCATGCATGGCCAAAGAACCTGATATATACAGGCGCCATCGTGCTCATGGCTGATACTGACACGCATGGCTGCAGGGAGTTGCTTCTTGTGAGGTAGTAGAACGTTTCTTTCAGGCTAGCTAGAGAGGCTAGAAATTGAAAGTTTACATTCATCAGATTCGAAAGAAAATCTGGAACGTCTCATTGTCAATGGCCTGTTGAATGTTGATATCCTCCTTTTCGCAAAAAAGTTGTTGATAGATGATGGATTGTTGTTAGTGCCTTAGCTTGCTCCAACAAGACGAATCAAATAATATCAGCTTGTTGTATGTAGTATGAAGGCTACCTCTGTAATTAAATCCAAGGTGTTTTTGCAGCTAAAATTGAACTGCAAAAACGTTTTATATTTAGTTACCGAGGAAGCGTTTTTCTTTTAATAATACTTATTGGTCAACAATTTAAGCTGACACAATAACTAATTGATCGATTAATTGGTGCATAACAATGCGGGCATGCGTCTCCTTGTGTGTCCGTATAAATATATAAGAGTTTATTGATCAGAATTGAGATAGTAGTAGATTTTGATACATGAGGTAATTATGGTCTACATTTGATTCGGTAGTTGTGCTTATGACGGAAATTAACAACCTATAGTCAGGCCATGTTTAAGTCAGGCCATGTTTAAGTCATTTCATATCTGATAAGTATGATGTATATAAAGAACAAGTGTTTCTTTTCTGGACCTAAAATTTTCCCACCAGTGTCAAATCAGCTCTCTAATACTCTTATTTGGTTGCCAAAGTCTAACCAAGCGTCATCATCAAAGGATAAGGAGAAATACAAATACTAGTAGTCTTTGGCAGTGACAAATGGTAACATCTACTACATCAGATCAGGTAGCTATCTCATCCAGTGGGTTGTTGTTAGTGCCTTAGCTTCCTCCAACAAGACGAATCAAATGATGTCAGCTTGTTGTATGTGGTATGAAGTCTACCTCTGTAACTAAATCTAAGGTGTTTTTTCAGCTAAAATTGAACTGCAAAAACGTCTTATATTTAGTTCCAGAGGTAGTATTTTTCTTTTAATAGAACTTATTCGGTCAACAATTTAAGCTGACAAAATAACTAATTTATCAATTAATTAGTCCTTAACGTTCAACAAATGCGGGCATGCGTCTCCTCGTGTGTCCATATAAATATAAGTGTGTGCTGGTCAGAATTGAGATAGTAGATTTTGATCAATCAGTACATGAGGTAATTATGGTCTTTATTTTCATTCAGTAGTTGTGCTTAGTCGATGGAAAGGGAGTAATAATAAATAGTCAGGCCATGTTTAGTCAGTATGATGTGTGTATATAACGAAAAAATATTTCTTTACTGTGCCTAAACTTTCCTCATCAGTGTTAAATCAGATACTCTCATTTGGCTGCCAAAGTCTAACCAAGAGTCATCATCAAAGGATAAGGAGAAATACAAATACCAGTAGTAGTCTTTGGCAGTGACAAATGGTAACATCTACTACATCAGATCAGGTAGCTATCTCATGCAGTGGATTGCTATGTACACTGATTAAGACAACTGAACTGTACATTAACAAGCACCATGAGAACCGACTGTGACAATTTAAATATGGTAACGGCCATTAGGAATTGCTCTTGTCAAAACAATCATCATGATGAATGAGTGTGTTGGTTACTGGGTGCTCAGATGGTCGATCTGTGGGTCAGGTCAGGTGGTGACACTCTGTCTCCATCTTTGACTTGATGGATTAACGCCGTGGATGGAGCCCATACGCCATGCATCTTTATCATCTTTAACTTAGAGATTTTTCAGTAGCCTAAAACGTCTTACAAAAGTTTACAGAGGGATTATTTGCCACTCAAAAGTAATCATGCGTACATGCATCTTCACAGTGACTCAAGAATTTAGCTAGCATGATTAGTCCCTAGAAACTTTTACCTACTGTGCAACCACTACCGGAATAAGCTTATATGCCTACGGCCTTATCTATGCCTACGGCTGCCGTAGGCATAGATGGAGCTATGCCGACGGGAAAACCGCCGACATAGAAAAGTCGTCGGCATAGCTCCATCTATGCCTACGGCAGCCGTAGGCATAGTAAGGCCGTCGGCATACATCGATCTATGCCTACAGCAGCCGTAGGCATAGAGGTGGCTCTGGTGGCCCGGGGACAGACGGCGGGCCGACGCCGTCAAATCTATGCCGACGGCCCTGACAGCGGCCGTCGGCATAGATATCATCTGTTTTTTTACTAGGAGCTGCCACGTGGTATAGCTATGCCGATGGCAAAGCTGTAGGCATAGTTTTCCATCTATGCCTACGGCAAGGCCGTAGGCATAGCCCCGCCACGTGGCGTCTCCTGGTAGCTCCTGGCCGAGAACTATGCCTACGGCAGATATCATCTGTTTTTTATTTTAAATTATTTTTATTTTTGAAAGTTAAAATTTGATTAATTTAAATTTAACTTATCTAAAATTAAACATACACAAATTATACATCGATTTGGGGTAGAATTTTTTGTAGATTATGAATATCCAGTTTGTTTTGTTTTTGAGTATGTTAGAAATGTGACCTCATGTACTTTTGCATATAGGTCCTTATACTTTGTTAAAATTATAAGTAATTGACATGTGGATCGATTTTGACAAATTTAATATGGTTTTTATCAAAATCTTGAAAGGATTATGTTGCTATACTATGTTTCAAATTTGAACAAACCAAAATCATGTTTGCTTCAGATTTACAGAAAATACCCTTTTATTTTGACTTATTTGTTTATTTTTCATTCCTTGGCCAAAGAAACAAAATTTATATCTACATCCATCAGATTCTTTCTAGGATTATGATGGAAGGTGTAAACACCGAGCACGCGGCTCCAGAGTGTGACCCCCTTCATGGACGGTGCTGCTGCTAGCACTGGGAGGGTGGAAATGACCATGTCGAGTCAAACCGGAGGGAATCTTGTGGTGGGTTGGGCCCCAACCTTGGTCTGAAATGTTTCTATGGGCTGGCCTATCACAACCAGGTGGAAAAGTCTGTCGGGCAAAGGCCGTCCGGTGAAAGTCAAAGGCCTGGATCTTAGGGTCAACGGGTAAGGGTTAGGCCGGTCGGGGGCCTTCAGGGGTAGTAATGCCACTAGAACTTGCATTGTGTCTTAATATATGTATACAAGTGTGATGGAGGGTTGAAATAGCCAACAGAGCAACATGCAGCACACTTCCTTCACAAAACCGGACATGTTCTCTCTCGATAGCTAGATACTACGTCGGAGATGTTGCAATTTACAAGCCGCCTCCGGTCAGGCTCCTACAAAATTCGCTCAAACTTTTACCACAACCTACAAGGGCCATATGACGACACCGTGCGAGGTCCCGAGAATTTCCGTCATTGTATGATTTTCCGTGGAGTTTAACGGCTAGGTCCGGCATGCCGCTGAGGTGTATTCGCCCTCCGGTGGCGGGGGATGCCCCTCCTTTGGTTGCACAAGGCCTACACATACTGCAAAGACATCATATATGATTTAATAAAACACTTCTAGACATCATTTCAGGTGATCGCCATGCAGATCTGCAACTTGCCGCATTGAAATCCTACGGATGCAATAAATGTCTCAAATATTACAGGCAACCCAGAAAAATGTCATGTCCGGGCACGTGTCATGGAATGGCCCATTTGAGAGCACACGAAGTTTCGAGGTCAACGGAGCAACGAGTAACACTTCCTTCACAAACCGGAGAAGTTCTCTCTCGATAGCCGCATACTACCTCGGAGATGGTGTAGTTTACAAGCGGCCTTCGGTCAGGCTTCTGCGAAACGAGCTCAAACTTTTACCACACTCTACAAGGGCCATACGACGACACCGTGACAGGTCTCGAGGATTTTCGGCATCGTATGATTTTTCGTGGATTTTAATGGCTAGATCCGGCATGCCGTTGAGGTACATTCACCCTCCGGTGGCGGGGCTTGTCCCTCCTGTGGTTGCACTAGACCTACACATACCGCAAAGACATCATATATGATTTGACAAACCACTTCTGGGTATCATTTCAGGTGGTCTCCATGCAGATCTATAACTTCCCGCATTAAAACCCTACAGATGCAATAAATGTCTCAAATATTGCAGGGGCCCCAGAAAAATGCCATGTTCTGGCACGTGTCATGCAATGGTCCCCTTTGAGAGCATGAGAAGTTTCGAGGTCAACGGAGCAACGGGCAACACACTTCCTTCACAAACCGGACAAGTTCACTCTCGATAGCCGCATACTACCTCGGAGATGGTGTAGTTTACAAGCGGCCTTCGATCAGGCCTCTGCGAAACGAGCTCAAACTTTTACCACACTCTACAAGGGCCATACGACGACACCGTGCCAGGTCCTGAGGATTTCCGGCGTCGTATGATTTTTCGTGGATTTTAATGGCTAGATCCGGCATGCCGTTGAGGTACATTCACCCTCCGGTGGTGGGGCTTGTCCCTCCTGTGGTTGCACTAGACCTACACATACTGCAAAGACATCATATATGATTTGACAAACCACTTCTGGGTATCGTTTCAGGTGGTCTCCATGCAGATCTGTAACTTCCCGCATTGAAACCCTACAGATGCAATAAATGTCTCAAATATTGCAGGCGGCCTAGAAAAATGCCATGTTCTGGCACGTGTCATGCAATGGTCCCCTTTGAGAGCACGAGAAGTTTCGAGGTAAATTAAGCAACGAGCAACACACTTCCTTCACAAACCGGACAAGTTCTCTCTCGATAGCCACATACTACCTTGGGGATGGTGTAGTTTACAAGCGGCCTCCGGTCAAGCTTCTGCGAAACGCGCTCGAACTTTTACCACACCCTACAAGGGCCATATGACGACACCGCGCCAGGTCCCGAGGATTTCCGGCATCGTATGATTTTTTGTGGATTTCAATGGCTAGATCCGGCATGTCGCCGAGGTACATTCGCCCTCCAGTGGTGGGGCATGTCCCTCCTTTGGTTGCACTACACCTACACATGCCGTAAAGACATCATATTTGATTTAACAAAACACTTATGGACATCATTTTAGGTTACAAGCGGCCTCCGGTTAGGCTTCTCCGAAACGCGCTGAAACTTTACCACGCCCTACCGTGGTCGGCTCGGCCCGGTCGGAAAGCATGGGAAGGAGCGAGCCATTTAGGCCGATGCCCTTCTCCAAAGTTGTCAAGTGTTTACCCGGAATAAGAGGAGAAAATACAATTGCAAGAGCTTAATTCTCATTGGTGGAACCAACTATGCCATGGATTGATGACATGGCTCACATCCATCCATCCATCTCTCCACCCCACATACATCCATCTAAAGAAAAGGAGGAGGAAAAGAAGAAAAAACAAGACAGAAATCCACCGCACACCTCTCCCTCTCGCTCGTCTCTCCCTCCCCCCCACGAAACCTCACCGCCGCCATCTACGCCGCTCGATTCCGGCTTGTACCGGCGGCCCTCGCCGGCGCGCAGCACAGATCCGAGCTCCCTTGCCGCCGCTCTTCCCTTCCCTCCGGCCAGATCCGCCTCTCGCGTCCCCGAGAGCTCACCCACAACCCCTCCCCATTGCTAGGGTTTCGAGGGTGGCGTCCCCTCCAACTCCGGCTTGTCACTGGCGACTCTGCTCCGCCCTCTCCGACGCCCACCGCAAGTCCCACGGGCATCTCCCCCTCGTGGTCGGCTCTCCTGCACCCGGTGGCTGCGGGGCGGACGCACGCGGCAGGTAAACTCCGGCGAGACGGCGGCTCCATCCACGGCGTGACGGAGGCTCCATCCACGGCGTGATGGCGGTGCACTACATCGGCTAAAGCACCCCCATGGTGAGACCCTCTGCACTCCTCTGTTCCCCCCTTTTCCTTGTATAATGATGCTTCACATTGCTTGATATGATTTTGGTCAATCTTCACTTCTGCCTAGCTAGCTGCTGGAGTTCTTCTAGTTGTGAAAATTTTGATAAAGAAAGTGTGTTCGGTTTATGTATGCTATAACAAATCACGTACGTGTATGCTAGCTAAAAGAAGCAACCAAGCTAGTAGATTAATTGATCTACAGAAACTAGCTATATGTGCGTCTCTAACAATGTGTTCATCAGGCCGCTCTCTTGTATCGTTTGAGTGCGCCAATTAGTTCGGCCAGCCTCTATGATTTATTCTGATAGCTTCTGGAGTGCTTCTATCTATATTTGTGAAAAATTCGACCCAACAAAAAAATGTTAATCAGTCCGCTCTCTCAAAGTTGAGTTTGGGCTGCTGCATATGAATGTTTTTTTTCTTAGTTTGGGTGCTAGGTACTTGATGGAGTTGGTGTATCCATAGATAGCATACACTTGCACATTTTTTCGAGTTCTTCTGTTGTGAATGAAAACAACCATCATGGATCTCCTCTGTTTTCAAGCAGCTTGCTTCTCCATGTATGTTTTATGCAGCATATACATCTTGCTTCTCTTTTATTAAGTAGCAATGGAAGTTGATGAAATTTAAGTGTCGTGTTGTTCTAGAGATGCAGGGAGGGGGGGACGCCCATGGATTGGACTGCAAGGATTGGATGCAAACCAATGCACATGAGGAGGAGAGATGCAAGCCACGCCATGACCTAAAGGTCCCTGCCGTGAACCCCTTCCCCTTCCCGTGTATAATCATGCTCAACAAATACTTGTATGATTTTGGTTGATCTTCAATTCAGCCTAGCTAGCTGTTGTAGTACTTGCTTGTCTCCTTCCAAATGTTGCCCCAGTCCATTGAGTTTCTTATTGCTCCAGGTAGTACTGCTAATTTTCTACTCTGTGATTTGGTGTGCATGGTTCCAGGCTCCCAGTCTACCGCTTTTGTTGCTGTGATGTCGAGCTCTGTTTTCTTTATTATGACAAGTGCAAAATTAGTAGTGGGAAGTAAACTTTTGTTAACTACTTAACTTGTGCGTATGACACTAGAGAATTTTTTGTTGCATATATGCATCCGTGTCAGATTTCCCACATCTACATGAGAAGAAACCACGCTTCTATATAGGAGAAGTTGCGCAAGATTTGAAGCGTGGCTTAAATTAGTAGGTTTGGTCTCCTGATAGATATTGGTACTTTTACGATAACCATGTTATCTCAAGGATTGTGCTTGACTATTAATTTTCGATGTCATTCCTGGCAGATTTCTTAACTCAGCGTCAGTGCATCAAAGATGGTTAGGAGGTTGAAGATATGTCGTGTGAAAGGCGCGGGGAGGCAAGGACGGGACATGCAGGACGCTGGAGTGGAGGACGAACACCGCAGCAAGGTATGTGCAGAGAACAACCACGGTCGCCAAGTCACGACTCCTCTCTTGCATGTCCACTTCTCCTTGGCTGCCTGGTCATCATCATATCACAAATCAAAGTTTTCTTGTTGCGAATTAGAGCAGATAAATTTGATGGCTGTAACTTGCCATAATTGCAAGGTCTAATTCTATTATGTGTTGAGTTTATTAGCAAGATTTGGTCCGTTTTGATACAATTTCATTCTGGTTGCCATCTACGAGTTACTGTTGCATCACAGTAATTTATTTGGAAGCAATGATACTTGAGATTGAGACTTTCTGGGTAGGTTGTCACAAGTATTTAACTTATGATTTCAATTTGAGATACAACCGGCAATCTGGAATCAGTACTGTTGCTCAGACAATCTAGAGGGGTTATAAAATTTCTTTGCAAAGCTCGTACAGAAGCTTAAGAATATGCCCGCTACTTCTTTTTTAGGAAAATAAAATGCCTGCTACTTTGGGATATTGTGGTGTTACTAAATGACCACTTCATAAATCATAATATGAGATGGTGTTTGGTCAACCAAACATGAAGAATATTGGAACAAAAAGACGAAGAATATTGGAACAAAAAGACGAAGAATATTGGTCAACCAAAGGCAAATTCACTTCAGCCCAAATTCACTTGATGTTGCAATTTTTTATTTGTTATTTAAGATTATTTTTAGATGGAGAGCTGGGCCAGTTTGGATGCCAATGTTGGTTTTTAGATCAGTCAATGGTTCATTGCAGCATATGTTCTCCATATAATTTGATATGCAAGGTTTTGTTGCTAAATACTACACCCTTACAATGCGAAGGGAAGCAAGAGAAGCTAGCAGTAGCAGTTATAACTAAAGTGATAATGGGCACTTCTCTTTTCTGAACAACACTTGATTTTCTCATAGTAATAGTCCTTTACTGAATTTAGTTGATACATAAATGATTATTTACTGAACAACACTTATATGTGTGTAGGTACGATGGTGATGAAGTTTTAAAATGGTCCATTGCCCAACAAGGGCATTCATTATACTGTAACAATATGACACCGAAATTTCAAATGGTTCACATACTATAGTTCATTTACAGGAGATTGTAATGTTTAGGCACCATGTGTTGAGAAATTGTGCATTGAGATAAAAGATTATATAATTTATGCAAAGGCGTGTGATATATATTTGTTTCAACAAGTATGTTGATTCCGGAGAATGATATTATAAATTATTAGTATGATTGATGAACTAGGTGTTGTCACTGCTTGAAATTTCATTTTTTTGAGAAATCTATCCACATTTGGTCTTGTTTCAAATCATGTGTTTTTGTCCAAACGCTTACTAGTGTCTGTATAAGCATTTGTAAATAGCTTGCCTTTTTGGCTAAAATTTTTTTTGGTTCTGGTCAGCAAGTATGCCGACGGCAATGCCGTAGGCATAGATGGCTGTTGTGATACCAGGAGCTGCCATGTGGCGTGTATGCCTACGGCAAAGCCGTCGGCATAGTTTTGCATCTATGCCCACGGCTTTGCTGTAGGCATAGTCCACGACCAGGAGCAATCAGGAGCTGCCACGTGGAAGGCTATGCCGACGGCAAAGCCGTAGGCATAGGTTTGCCATGTGGCAACTCCTAGTTGGTCGGACTTCGCAACGGCGCCGTTAGCCGCCGTCTCGTCCATTTTTTTGCCGACGGCTGTACGGAAGCCGTAGGCATAGGCTGCTATGCCGACGGCTTTAGTGCGCCGACGGTCTGACAAGACTACGCTGACGTGATCTACGCCGATGGACCTATGCCGACGGCAGCCGTAAGCATAGATCTATGCCAACGGCAAATGACCTATGCCAACGGCCCTGGGCCATAGGCATAGGCCGCGAGTCCGGTAGTGAACAACACATATAGTCAAGATGCATTATCTTTCTCATGGCATCTTTGTACTGGATTGTTGTGGTAGCTTTGCCCATGGCCTAGCTTGTGGTTGATGGGTTCATATATATAGCCTAGCTTGTGGTTACACTCCTACCACTAGTTCATGTGTGTGGTTGCCCTTTTTTTCTGAAAGAATGTGTGGTTGCCCATACCACCAGATCATGTGATGTTTGCTTGTCTCATTTTCATTTCCTGTAGGTTCATGACTTTTGTTAGCATTAGATATCAGTACTGCCCATTGATCCTAATCCACCTGACTTGCCTTTTGTTATTGGGCCAACACTAAAGCAGGAAGCAAAACGACTAGACAAGACGTACAGCATCTGGCGTTAGTCACTGTAGTATGGTGCCTTATCCTTTCTGCTCCCACTAGAAAATCTTATTCCCTAAAAAGACAAGAAAATATGATTGTCTCATAGGAAATCTAACATCAACTCAAACCACTTTTTATAATCTCTTTGTTTTTTTTCTATTGCATCAAACACTCCTTGCTAATCATATAGGATTAAAATGGGCATGCAACTTCAATCCTGCATTTTCAAAATCCTGCAAATCGAAGAGGTCCTGAAATCTTGTGCCTCCTCATGAATTTTGAATGAAGGCACTAATTAAAAGTTGTCCACGGTATGATGGTACTTGGATTATTCTCTTGTCCAATAAACACTGGAATCGTTTTTGCTGTGTGCATCCCTTTTGGTAACACTAAAAGATGAGGAAAAGGTGCTGATGTGAAAAAGTAAAGCAGGCGAAAACAGAACAGCTAGCATCTTGACAGTATATACTCCCAAATTGTTTGTTTTTCGGGTAAAACGCCTTTTTGCAGCACAAGCATATGGACTTCTACAATATTTAAAATGAGACATGCCTTTCAACACCCGGGTGCCCTTACGCCCTCCATGAACAGTACATTCGAAAACATTAAAAAATAAAAATAAACCTAAACTTTCGGACAACAAATATGATCAAACATTCGATGTTCTTGCAAAGTTTCAGCCACAAATAACATTCTTGGAGCCCGAATTTAAGATTTTGCTTAAAAAAATCAATTTACCGTTCATGAGGGTGTAGGGGCACCCAGGAGCTATCACACCTTTCTCATTTAATTTTTTTCTACTCATACGTACACTCGTATTACTCAAGTAGCATATATGAATACATTACTAAATATGTGTGCATGGATTATATGGTGACAACCCTGCTCTAGACTACTACAATCGATAAGCCGATGCCGACATGGTGGTTTTTTTTCGCAAAAAAGGTGGGTTTCATCTATCAGCGGCACCACCGTTAGTTGCGGAATACATCAAAGGATGGGGAAATACCAGGTGATACTTTAAGTGCAACTAGTGTCTTTTTGTGGGTTTTGAATGATTAATGATAAACAGTTAATATGCAATGTGTTTGCGAGTATACACAGACGAAAGTTTATGAGGATTTCGTTACAGTGGGTGATGACCCATAAAAATGTTGTGAGAACATTGAAGTCTTCAGAGATGCTCTTTGAAAAATTGGAAGATGAGGCGTTGACTTCTATTTGCTAGTTTCTTTGTTCTTCATTTGAATCTTAGGGCAAACCATACTATTAAGATGGGTCTAAGTGAAAGCAAGATTGAAGTCTTCGTGTGTGAGCTCAATCAAAACTATTTCTTCTTTGATGGAAGACTTCAAAATCTCCTTCCAGACAAATCATTTAGTTTCGGTGTTGAGGTTAATTAAGTCCTCAGGACACCAAGATTAAAATTCTTCACTGAGAAGTTGTATGTCTTGCCCGGCAAGTCAACCCACACACGTTGTGATTTGAAGTCTGGCCGTTAGCCACATGTCATGGGTACGTTGGTGAGTGTGCTCCCAACGATCATATCAACACCGTTGGGTTGCTCCCCGACAATAAATAGCCTCCGACCTAACATATCTTTGGTTGGCCACTCCGCATGATTTTACAAATGTTGTATGAGCAACCCTTCCTCACACTAATCTAGGAAATCCTAAGTGAGGAAAAATCCGAGAACCTAGGATTGAACTGTGATTGAGCATCATCGAAGAATATGATCAAAGCCTAGCTTGGACTTGTTACTCTTGAGGATTGTGCATCCTCTAGAAGTTTAGGCGTCGTTCAAGAGCGTCCTATGTATGTATTCGCCAAAGAACAAGTTTGCTTTGGTCCAGAGATCACCGCAAGATCTACCACCATTGATTGGGTGAGTTATGAGAAACTTAATTCGAGTAGAATAAGGTGAAGGCCTGTATTTCCTCACAACTATGACTCAACTTCTCGAACCCAGATGTAAAACTATGCCAACAATTTGAACTGTGGTAAACATATATCTATGTCATTGTCAAGCATCATGCTCTCATTCCTCACTCAACTTTACTTTCTATAAACTGTTGAGTTTCAAAGAGTTTCCCATTCCTCATTCCCTGTGATTGTTCCGAAAGACTTTTTAATACTCACACTTCTATTCCGCTGCTTAGATTTTCACTATCCATTTTATTCTTCTATTTACCGAAGTATTTCATGTTCTAGATTTTTTTTATAATCTCCCATTCACCCCATCTGGTCGATACTTTTGATTCTACACATAACATCCTTCAAATGCTTCCATGCTTCAAATTTTGAAACGTCACTTTCAAATGTTTTGGAATATTCTATTCTATTGTGAATGTCCACGTGATATGTGCCAACAAATTCATATCCAAATTCAAAACACATATTGAGAAGACAAAACCAGATGTGAGTGTGTCATTTCTAGCACTATTGGTGTTTATCTTCTTTTAATACTATTCATGCCCGATTTTTTTTCTCAACGCGAATCTATAATTTTGATCTGAATTAACTCACAGACACATATATTGTGAACATTCAGAATCTTATAATGATTTTCTACAAACATTTAAAATGTGACTTTTCAATATCGAAGCATGAGAGCTTGTGCATGGTGGTATCACCCGATATCTACTTCATCCAGGGTTATTGGGCCCCTTTGTTAGTTTTGGTCCAATTTTGACCATGCATTTGATTAGGAAAATATAAAGTATATGCTACAAAAATATATTGTTGGATTTGTCCTTAGTTAAATTCATTGTCAAATTTGACCCGAATTAAATGGTGTCTAATAAACCTGGACATAGGGAGTATCATTGGAGCAACTCTAGCGGAGTCGTCGTATGTGCGGCCCCAAATGAAAAACTATACTAATAATAACTATAGCTACGTCCACACAAACACGACTATGGCCACCGCCGACGTATAATGTGTGGAATGTGGCAAACATATTCTCCTGTTCAGGAACAATTATAGCATATTTTCGGTATACCCAGCATGATGATTTCAATTTCCTCTGCTGTGAAAAAACGAGAGAGGGAAACATGAGTAGTTCAATCCATTGACTTGCCAAGTGTCATTCTCTCGTGGAGAAATAAATAATGGCGCGTGCATTGAAGCTTGTTATAAATTAGCACTTCCTCTGTAAAATGATATAAGAGCAAGTAGTGATCTAAACGCTCTTATATTAGTTTACGAAGGAGTAATGATCTATACGCTCTTATGTTAGTTTACGAAGATAGCGATCTAAATGCTTTTATAGTAGCTTACAGAGGAAGTACTAAAATATACTGGTGGTAGCCTCTAAAAAGATATGCATTGTTGTCCCTGCAGGAGGATAAGCACCATTATTAGCCGCTAAAACCCTATCATCTCCTCCAATCAAAAGGAAACACCCAAGCTTGTGAGATAGCCAAAGCATGGTCCGTGTGGGTAGTTCACCTTCACCTTCACCTTAAGCAAAGCAAGGCGGTGTACCGTGGCCCATGGTCCATGCGTGGGCGTGGCGCGCCCACCCGAGGGCTGAAGGCACGGGCCGGCCGGACCATAGCTTCTTCACCCTGTCTCGGGGACAGGCAGAGCATTCATTTGCCCTCGCCCGGACGTACGCATAGCATAATTAGTACGGGTACAATCCACTGTTGGCTTGGAACTCGGCGCCCCGGCGTCGCCATCCGCCCCGCTCCATGCCCGGCCCCGAACACCCAACACCGCGCGCATCCACCAGCAGCGCCAGGTCGGAGCCTTATCCGCAGCGGCCGGCTCCCCACGTACTCCACCGCGGTCCGTCCGGCGCTCCGGCGCGCAGCGGGCGGGAGCGGGATGGTCCTCGAGCACGGGGGGTCCTGGGGCACACGCGCCGGTGCGGCGCGCGTGGCCTCTCTCTCGCCGTGCTACCTATAGATTCTGCAGCATGCACGGCATCGGCATGGCGTCCTATAACTTATGCTGGGTGCGCCCTGCACGGCATCGGCATGGCACGCTTGGCTCCCGCGCTGTCTCGTTCCCACGGGCAATTTGATTATTTGCCATCCCTTACTTGGTACATTGACTATTTGCCATTTTTTACTTTGTATTTGATCTCATGACACTTTTTACCTGGATGTTTGTTATTTTGCCCTCTGTCATATGGGTCTCACAAAAAAAGACATATTTGCCCTTACATCTCGATTGACCAGAACAGAGGAGCTCGTTCTCATCCTCTCTCGCTCACGAACGCAGCGACAGACGACGGCGGCTACTGGAAGACGGCGACGGCCCTGGGATACTCGACGGCGGCGGCCCTGGTGAGTCCCTCTCTCCCGCTCCCTCCCTCTTTCCCGCTCGAGTGAATTGCAAAACACCACCACATTTGGGGCATCGATTGCAGAAAACCACGAGGTCGCTAATCATTTGCAAAAAACACCGCACATTCAGAAAACTTTTTGCAGTGTGCGTTGATCGACCGATTTGCTTCGTTTGAGTGCGTTTCCGACAGATGGGGCCCGGTTTCCCCCTACGTGGCATAACGGACGGCAAACGGCGCTGTCTGGTCGAGACGACTTGGTCGGCTCGCGTCGGACCGGCCGACCGCGCCACCCCCACTCCACTTCTCACTCACTCGCTCCTCTGCTCTCCCTGGGGCTTCAATGGGGAAGGCGAAACCTGGCGGCGGCGCTTCCGCTGGTGATGCTGGTAGTGATGGAGATCCACTGGAGCTCTGCGGGAGCTCGAATCCTTCTCAGGCGGTGCCTCCTCCCCAATCCCCGGACCCGCAGTACACGGCGGCTAGGGCATTTGCCAAGGCGGTGAAGGAAAATCCGACGGGCAGCCAGCACTTTGCATCCTCCTTCGGCGGTGTGGTGTAAGCATCCATCCTCTCCCCCTCCTCACTGTTTCCCTGTTTCCCCGATCTGGATTCTAGGGTTAGGGTTCTAGGGTTAGGGTTCTAGGACAAGTACAGAGTTGGGGATTATGTTGTTGGTATTTGGTTTGGATTATTGTGTTACAGTAATGTTAGTGAACTGCAAATTAGCTTGCCTTTAATTATCCAGTCATGCTAACTGAATTTTATCTGTAATGTTTGGGTTCTAGGGTTAGGATTATTGGGTTACAGTAATGGTTTGGAGTGCAAATTAGCTGTAACACTAGTTTTCAACTTACACAGTAATTTATTCTGTCATGCTAACTGAATTTGAACTGGTTAGTAGTTTAACATAATTGCACTGCTCAGTCTTGCTAACTAAGATGTTTTTAACTTAAGTTTAACACTAGTTTAACATAATGGCTCAGTAGTTTCAACTGCAATTGCACACTAGTTTTGAACATAATGGCTCAATAGTCAGTTGTTTTAACTGAATTGTTTAACACTAGGTTTACTGAATTTTATCTGTATTGTTCAACACAAGTTTTATCTGAATGTTAACAACTATGTTAAATGAACTAGGTTGGATGATGAAGAATGGGAAGTGAGATTCCATTTCTTTGATAGAGATAATTTGGAAAGAACCATTTGCTTATCAGACATAACATATTGGAATCTTATTGCACTAATAGAGTTGGAAGGCTTTAGTTCAAGAGATTATATGTATTATGTCAGAGATCCAGGAGTTGGGGTGTCGGGAATGGAAGAATTAACTGATGATGACAAGGTTGAAGAAATGTTGGATGACATATGCAGTAAAGGAAATAATGTGGTTAACATTACAGTTATGAGAAGTGATGCACCCACACCAGCTGACTTGAACATTGGTCATGTTTATGAAGAGCAGTTCCCTTTGTCTGAATTAGGTGTACCACTTGTCTATGAGGTAGATACTTCAGGAGTTCTTTTCCCCAGTCCAGTTAAGCCCCAACCACAGCCTATCCAGGCCATGAACACCCAGGAGAGTTCATGTTTGAAGCTAAAGGGTCCAAGTGAACCAGAGTTTGCATTGGACTATGGTAGTGAGAGGCATGAGTACTTCATGGAGACAGACCAAGATCAAGAGAAGATTGAGAAGATGATGGAGCAAAGGAGGAATGAAGAGATTGAAAAGTTTAGGACCAATAAAAAACAAAAAGAGAAGTACAAGGAAGCAAAGAGAAAACTTCCAGAGCTGCTTGCTGAAGAGTTCACTGACAGTGATAGTGACAATGAGATTTTAGAAGATGAAGACATAATAGCTAGGCTGGAGGCAATGAAGAGGCATGGAGCTGATCCTCTCAATCACTTTGAAGGAGACACTGATGTAGAAGAGCTTTATCAACCAGATGAGGAGGAGTTGGAGGATGAAGCAGGAGAGGAGGAGGTAGGACAGGATGAGCAAGCTGAGGAGGGTAGGAGAGGAGGAAGCACTATAGGAGGAAGTAGTGCAGGAGGAAGCAGCAACACAGGAGGAAGCCAGAGGAAGGGGCCAACAACCAGATCACATGGAAGTCTTGAACAAATCATAGAGCAAGATTGGATACCTTCATTTGATGAAGAGAGCAACCCAGGTGACTTAAGTCAGGATGCTAATGATGGTGCTCGGCTTCCAACATTTAGGCAACCAAATGGTAGGAAGAGCAGGGCCAGAAAGCAGAAGCCTAGGCTTTGGTATGATGAGAAGAGGGAGAACCCACAAGAACAATTTGTGAAGAAACTTTGTTTTCTAGATGTCCAACAATTCAGGAGAGCACTTCTTACATTTCACATCTCACAAAACAGGAACTACTCTTTTCATAGAAACTGCTCAGATAGAGTTATTGCAGTTTGCAGTACAGAAGACTGTCCTTTTTTCATTGCTGCTTCTCAAATAGCACATGAGAAAACTTTTTGTATAAAGAAGATGAGCTTGTACCACAATTGTGCTGCTGTAGGAGAGAGCACCAAAGTGACTGCAAGATGGTTGGACATGAGTGTGAGGAACAGTTGAGGGCAGACATAAACACACCAGTCCAGACCATAATAGCCAATTTGAAGAATAAACTTGGAATAGAAGTGTCCATTCACATGGCCTACAGAGCAAGGAAAGCAGCTAAGAGTGTTGTCCAAGGATATCAAAGGGCACAATACACAAGGATAAGGGATTACCTCCAAGCTGTGTTGGATACCAATCGAGGAAGTAGATGCATTGTTACAACAAAGCAATTGAAGGCCCATCCTAGCATAAATCCTAGATTCCATGGCTTGTTCATGTGCCTGAATGCTTGCAAAAAGGGTTTCCTAAATGGTTGCAGACCCTTCATAGGTACCTATATTAATTTGTGTGAACACAATCATTTATGTTGTCCTAGTACTAATGTGAAATTTTCTGCTGTAGGTGTTGATGGCTGCTTCATTAAGTTGACCACAGGGCAGCAAATACTGGCTGCAACTGGTAGAGATGGTAATAACAACATATTTCCCATTGCATTTGCAATTGTTGACAAGGAAGACACTGCCAGCTGGTCATGGTTTCTAACACAACTGAAGTATGCAGCTGGTCATGGTTTCTAACACAACTGAAGTATGCTCTTGGTGGTGAGTCAGGGAAGCATGGCTACTACACTATCATATCTATAGACAAAAGGTAACTCATACACCATAGTACTTACAAATAGTGCAAATTAGAACATGCTTAGTACTTACAAATAGTGCAAATTAGAACATGCTTAGTACTTACAAATAGTGCAAATTAGAACATGCTTAGTACTTACAAATAGTGCAAATTAGAACATGCTTAGTACTTACAAATAGTGTCTTCTGGCATCATATTCAAACATTAGTTTACTTTCATAGGGTTGCTTAAAGCAATAACCAATGTATTCCCAAATTGCCCTCAAAGATTCTGCCTTAGACATATTTATCTCAGAACTTCCAAACAGCTGGCTTTAGAGGTGAAGAGTTAAAGAAATACATGGATCAGGCTAGTTATTCATATACTGAGCATGGATATAATCAAGCAATGGATGGTATGAAAAAAGAGTGTCAAGCAGCTTGGAAATGGCTTAGTAAGATACCAAAGCATACATGGGCTAGACATGCCATGGACAGAAATTGTAAAACTGACTTCGTTGTGAACAACATAAGTGAAGTATTCAATAAAATGATACTTGATGTGAGAGGAAAACCAATTAAAACCATGGTTGATGGGATCAGAAAAAAATTGTTAGTTAAGTTCAATGCCAATAGGACCAAGACAGAGACAGCTAAGTGGCAGATATGCCCAACATATGCTGAAAAGCTGGAAGAAGCTAAACATCATTCCAGATTCTGTCAGTCAATCAAGGCTGGACCTGATCTATACCAGGTTGCAAGTGGAGAAAGCACATATGCAGTAAATCTGAAAGATTACACATGTGGGTGTAGAAAATGGGACATGACTGGGGTTCCTTGCAATCATGGTGTTTCTGCAATTAACAAGGCTAAACTACATCTAGAAGATTTTGTTAATGCTTTCTTCAAGAAACCAATGTATCAACAAGCCTACAGTCCAATTGTCTACCCTGTGCCTGGGCCTGATCTATGGCCAAAGACTGGGACCCCTGACATAGAGCCACCTGTTTTCAGAGACAAGCCAAGAAAGAAGCATACAAAGAGGAGAAAGAATCAGTTTGAGAAGCCAGCTCCCAAGGATACTTCTAGGATGGCATTAATCACTTGTAGTAATTGCAATTTTAGTGGGCATAGGTACACTAGCTGCCACAAAAATCTTAAGCCAGCCCTTGCAATGAGAAGGAACCAACATCAGGTTAATTGTCCAAACTTCAAAAAATTCAGTTTATGATTATATTTCCTATATTATGTTCTAATCTTTGTATGTTTACACTGCAGGAAAACGGAAGAGTTGATGCAGCTTCATCAGCCCCAAGGGCAGCTCCATCAGTACCCAGGGCAAGAACTACAGCTCCACCAGCACCTAGGCTAGCTCCATCAGCTCCAGCAGTTCCCAAGGCAAGAACTACAGCTCCACGAGCACCTAGGCCAGCTCCATCAGCTCCTCCTGCAACTAGGAGAGCAACTGCATCTACTGTTGCTGCTTCTAGGCCAAGTTCATCTACTATTGCAGCTAGAAGGCCAAGTTCATCTACTGATGGTGCTTCTAGGCCAAGTTCTTCTACTGCTGCAAAGAAAACATTCATACCACCTAGAGCTTCAGGTACTGGAAGGCTAAGAAAACCTTCTTACAAGATATCTGAGTGGTTCAATTGTTCCCAGGGCAGCAAGAAGAAGTAATTTCATGATGGTGATGTTGAAAACAATTTCAAGTTTGTGATGTTCAAAACAGCTGTGAGTTTATCATGTTCAAACCAGTTTAATTCAGCCTATTTTGGCTACTTTGTGATGGCACTATGTAAGTTACCTAATTATGGTTGTGATCAAGACTTTTATGCATGAGGATGTCAAGTAGACTGTGATAATGATTATGTTGAATATGATGCTGTCATTTAGACTTTGTTGCATCAAGCTATTTAGGATTTTATATTAATGATGATGATGTTGTTGTCACTTAGGGTGGCTCGGCGTCGACCAATCTTAAATGAACCATTTTTGTCACTTAGGGTGGCTCGGCGTCGACCAACCCCTAAGTGAAGCAAATTTATTACTTAGGGTGGCTCGGTGTCGACCAATCTTAAATGAACCATTTTTGTCACTTAGTGTGGCTAGGCGTCGACCAACCCCTAAGTGAAGCAAATTTGTCACTTAGGGTGGCTCAGCATCGACCAACCCCTAAGTGAAGCAAATTTGTCACCTAGGGTGGCTCGACGTCGACCAACCCCTAAGTGAAGCAAATTTGTCACCTAGGGTGGCTCGGCGTCGACCAACCCCTAAGTGAAGCAAATTTCTCACTTAGGGTATCTCGGCGTCGACCAACCCCTAACTGAAGCAAATTTATCACTTAGGGTGGCTCGGCATCGACCAACCCCTAAGTGAAGCAAATTTGTCACCTAGGGTGGCTCGGCGTCGACCAACCCCTAAGTGAAGCAAATTTGTCACTTAGGGTGGCTCGGCGTCGACCAACCCCTAAGTGAAGCAAATTTGTCACTTAGGGTGTCTCGGAGTCGACCAACCCCTAAGTGAAGCAAATTTATCACTTAGGGTGTCTCGGCGTCGACCAACCTTAATTTAACCATTTTTTTCACTTCGGGTGTCTTGGTGTCGACCAACCACTAAATGAAGGATCCAAACTACAAACAGACCTTTCATCACAAACCAACATAAAAATAACACTACAAACATCTTCATTAAATGATCCAAGCTAAACCCATTACATGCCATGCCATACTTCACAGCTTAGTTCAACAGATTCAAATTTAGCACACATTACAAGCCATAGTTCAATGCTTCATAAGTAAATTAGTTCAACAGATTCAAACTTAACACATTACAAGCCATAGTTCAAAGCTAGTAACTAAAGACAATGACCCACATGGTCATATGACAGCACAATTTATTCTTCACCACAAATACCCTTGATTTCCTTCAGCTTCCTCTTGTTACTTTCACCTGCTTTCTTCAGGTCAGCAACATCACATTGCAAAGTACTCTTCTCAATGCTCAACTTCTCCTTCTCTTTAGTCAACTCAGCAATGTAACAATCCAGCTTCTCCTTCTCTTTCTTCAGGTCAGCAAAGCTAAACTCCAAAGTCCTCTTATCAGAGCTCATCTTTTCCTTCTCTTTCAGATGATTGAACTTCAAATTCCTAATGACATTGGCTTGAGCAACATGAATGCACTTCAACTGATCAACAACTGCCTTCAATTTTTTGATCTCAACATCCTTTTCCATGCTGCTGTCAGCAACATTCATATCAGTTTCATGTGGCAGATTATCCTGAGAATCCAAGAGGTTGTTCACATCTTCAACAAGCTTCTCATAAGTCTCCTGCAACTCTTTTTTCTGTTGTGCTAGATTGTGCACAGTAAATGAATGCTCAAGGCATGCCATCTTATTGGCCTGGATGCTATCCTCATACATAAGCCACAATTTGTGGAGTGCATTCTGCAGATGATCTGGCCACTCCTCATCTACCCACTGCACTAATCCACAGTTATTAACTCCCTGCAATACAAAATAAAGTAGTTCAAACATGTTGTCACATGTTACATTTTCAGTTAAGTTCAGGTTACAGTTAAGGTGCAGATTCAGTTAGATCAATTCAACTCAAAAAACTAAAGAACAATTATTGTGAGCATGTTTCCTAACATGAACAGTTACTATGAACATAAATCAATATCAATGAACCATGAACAGGAACTATGAGCAATGAACAGTAAACCCTAGAACATGAACAGTTAACCCTAGAACAAATGAACTATACTACACAGGAGAGGTTTCACATTGCAACTAATTTACTAACTTACTTCTACGGCACAGGCAATGAACCTCCTCCCAGTGCTTATCCCCTGGAATGCAACACATTTCTTCCCTGGCTTGCCATGCTCGCACATCACCCTCAAATCGTCAGCAGAACCAATTGTCGTGGTTCTAAGTCTGACAGTAATGTAGGGGGGTAGGTATGGAGATGCAAGATCTTAGCTATGGAGAAGTCGTAAGCACACGAGGTTTACGAGTTCAGGCCCTTCTCGGAGGAAGTAATAGCCCTACATCTCGGAGCCCGGAGGCGGTCGACTGGATTATGCGTGTATGAATTATAGGGGTGCGAACCCTTTACACTGAGGAGGGGGGGTGGCTTATATAGAGTCCGCCCGACCCCTCTGGCCCTCAGTTGCGCAGGGTTTTAAATACATTAAGGTGAGGCATTACTGGTAACGCCTCTAATAAAGTGCTATGATGACCATAAAAGCTACTTAATTACCGACCGTTAGCGTGCGGAGTGCCTTTAGGTCTCCTGGCCGTCGAGTGATTGGACCTTGGTCGAGTGATTGCTTCTTGGTCGAGTGTCTTCGAGTCTGTCGAGTGAAACACCTCCAAGTCGATTGAAAGGTGATTTCTTCTTGAGATGTCCTTGGTTAGGGCAGCTGGGACAGGTCCATGACCCTACCCTAGGTACATAGCTTCATCATTAGCCCCCGAATGGATCGAGGTTTGAGTGGGGAAGGAGTTGAGCACTTCTCCGACTCATTTTTCATGCTATGAGCATATCTTGTTTCGGATCAATGAACCTGAGTGATGACAGCAACTTCCTTTTCAGTCGCCTTGATCCATTCTTAGTTTTTGTCGAGTGAGTTTCTTTACTTGAGAGGCTCTGAGTGACGGTGTGGAGGAGATCTTCGGTCTGACAAGTTGTTCTGCTGCCCGCAGATTTCGCGGGATCCGAATTTTGGGAAGCGCGCGGGACGGGGAAGGCCGCAGTAATCTGATGGGATAGGGCGGAGCCGCCTCGATCCCCGCGCCACCTTTTTCACCACGTATCGCCCGGGCCTACCAGTCAGCCACTCGGAAGCGGCCTCATATAAGGCGTTGGACCGGGGTCTCTTGAACAGTGCGTCTCCATTATCTCTTCTCCTCTTCAGCCTCCTTCGTCGCGCTCGCTCTCGCCCCAGCGCCACCGCTCGGTACACGTCTCGCCGGTGACGATGGGGAAGGAGAAGACGGCGGCTCTGGAGCGGGCGAAGAAAGCGACGGAAAGGCGAAGGGAAGGCGACCAGTCGGGGCGGATCTTCCTCGCGGACCGGCCTACCGAAGGGCTGGATCCAGGGCGACTGGATCCGCTCGACGATCACCCAAGAGGATCTCGACGACCTAGCCGAAGGAGGGCTGATCCCCCATGAATCGGCGCAGCTTCCGGGGAAGGAATCCGAGCCGCAACCTCGGGAGGGTGAGCGCGTTCTCCTTGCCACCCACGTCGACCGTGGATTTTCCTTGCCTCCTCACCCTTTCTTTCGGGGATTTCTGAACTTCTTTGGGGCACAACTCCACCACTTCACTCCCAACACAATCGTTTATCTCGCCGCTTTCATTTCTTTGTGCGAGAATTTCCTGGGTTGCCGGCCTCATTGGGGTCTTTTCAAGCACATTTTCACTTGTCGCTCTCAGACGGTGAAAAAGGCCAATCCGAGTGACGAGAGAACTCAAGTGATTCAGATGTGCGGGGGTCTTGGTGTTCAGATGAGAGGGAAAAGTTCCTTTCCGGCCATGATTCTTCCCGACTCGGTTCATGGATGGCAGTCGACCTGGTTTTACTGCAAAGACCAGTCGACGCCAGGGCAGTCGACCAGCCTCCCTCCTTTTACCATGGACCGAGTGAGGAAACCCTCCTCTTTGAAGGTGCTCCCGGAGGAGAAGGCGCGGGTGAGGGTGCTGGTCGAGCGAGTGGTCCAGCTTATCCATGACGGGGTCACCGGTATGGATCTCTTGGAGGTCTTCCTTCAGCGACGCATCCAGCCTCTTCAAGCTCGAGACCATCCGATGTGGATGTATTCGGGTCTTGATGACTCCATTCGGATTCACCCAGAGGAGGTCGATGACGACACACTAGAGAAGTGGTTGCCGGGCATGACCGGAAACAAGGACAACCCCAGGGGAGCCAGGAGAGTTCCTCCATTCGACCAGTCCCATGTACCAGAGAAGGTCCGATTCCGAGCTTTTGATTGTAATCTGAATTCACTCGCGCAGCCGTCTATACCGCGTCGACTGACTTTATTCTTCCTGCTTTCTTTCAGGCCCTTATCAAAATGTATTCAATGCCCAACGGAGAGCAAGAGCAAGAACTGGAAGGCGAGGCGAGCGGCGGCGACAGTGGCGAATGGACTTCTGACGGTGAAGGGGACGGAGAAAGCGACGACTCAAGTGACGAAGAAGAAGTCGAGTCGCCTCCTCGCAGGGAGAGGCGATCCAAGCTTGACCAAGAACGACTGAGTGCCCGCGAAAAGGCGACTGCTCAGGCTGGTCAGTCTTCAAAGCGTCCTCGGATCTCTTCACCAACCCCGACCGAAAAAGCGCCAAAGCATCCCAAAATTGCAGAGCCGAAGACTCAGAAGGCATTGCCGAAGATTAAGATTGACATCCCCGTCGCTTCCGCGTGAGTGTCTCCCTTTGTATTCACTCGACGCCCCGCGTTGTTTGTTTTTCTTGTTTTAACTAGACGAACTTTAGAACTGGCAGTGCTGCTACTTCCGGGACCTCAGCTTACAGGGACAAGGATGAGGTAATGGAGGATGTGGTCACTTCCAATCTGGGTATGATTTCTGCCATTCTGTCTTTATTTGGTCGACTCAACTGCAATGTGCACCATTGGGTGATGTGATTTTGGCGATTGAACTTTGCACAGCTCCCAACATTATTGACCACCCCGATGATGATGAAGAGCCCGAGAGACCTTTGACGAGGAAGAATAGGCAAGCTCCTGCAAGCAAGGTGCCACAGTCGACGCCGAGGGCGGAACCAGTCGTTCAGGACACTGGTGACGCCAATCGGGGTTCTGTTACCTTCGTCGTGCCACTATGGAGTGCCTTGCCTTCTTCATCGACTGCTCAGGCCCCTGTTGACCCACCTTCAATTTTTGCGACCCATCATGTCCCAGAGGACGAAGTGAATGCTGCCAAGGAAGCCATATGCCAGGCGGGCATCATGATGGAGAAGATGAAGATGGTGCGGGACGCCAGTCAAGCCGCCTACGACACCAGCTCGGCTGTCCAAAGCAACGTTCAGGTTAGTTGGTCACTGCTTGTTCTGTTAGGATATGCTATCTGAAGACTCTTTCCAAAAATCTTTGCATCTGTACACCCACTGGGTGCGTCGATTGAATTTTTGAACTAGTGGGGGCACGCTGAGTGCACCCACTGGGTGTAGTCCCCGAGACTACGGTGGACTGCTGGCAGTCGACTATAGTCTTTTTATTTTGTCGAGTGTAAACCGAACTGGTAGTTTGTCTCTTCCACTCGGTCTGGTCGAGTGGGATCAGAACCGGTGGGGGCACGCCAAGTGCACCCACTGGGTGTAGTTCTCGAGACCGCGGTCGACTGCTGGCAGTCGACTGTGGTCTGAGTTCTTCTTTCTCTCCCCCTTTTTTTTTACTTCCCGCACTCGACTCCGGCGGGCCGGTCGAGTGGGATCAGAGCCGGTGGGGGAACGCAAAGTGCACCCACTGGGTGTAGTCCCCGAGACTATGGTGGACTACGGGCAGTCGACCGTAGTCTTAGTACTTATTGTCTTTGTCGTTTTTTGCTGTAAAATAACTTCTCCTCTTTGATTGCAGAAATCTTGTGATCTTGGAGATCGCTTTGCTGACTTGGAGAGACAGCAGATCCAACTGAACCTTGACTTGGAGCTGGCCAAGACAGAGTTGCAAAAGGCCAAGGATGGCGCCAATGGTAAGACGAGTTTGTCGACTGGTTTGTCTTAGGCTTGAGTACCCTTCTGCTCTTTCTGAATCATGCATCATTTCTTTGCAGAAAACTGAGAGAAGCTCTGGCGAAGAAGGATCAGGATTTGGCTGCTGCTCGAAAGGAAGCTGACGACAGGACCGCTCTGGCTGAACAGAAACTGGCTTCGGTCGGCCAGTTGGAAGAAGAGAATACCAAGATAAAATCTACTCTGAACGAAACCAACAAGGAGTGCACGCGCTTGAAGAAGGACAATCTCAACCTGTACGAGAAGATGGAAGGCATCGCTCGCAGGAGGGACGATCTGGAGAGCTATCTGAGGAGCCTTGCCAAGAAGTTATTCATCAAGCTTGAAGGTACACATTTTGTTCCGACCGATTTTTTTGTCGACTCAGCGTACGAAAATTGACTTATCTTTGGATCGTGAATGCAGAGTTTTGCCAGAACTTCGAGGAGGAGACTGGACGGATTGAGCCAGGTTTGGACCCAATCAATTCTCCCGTGAAAGATGAAACTGCCATGAATCTGCTCCGACTGGAATCCCGCATCGACGGTGTTGTGGACTACTTGGCTCGACTGAAGGTCGCCACGTCACGGATCGACCCGGCACTTTGGCCAGAGGCCACGCTCCAGAATGATCTTGAGTCTCTGATGACTCGACTTAACGAGATCCCTGACCGAGTGCAGGAGTGGAAGAAATCTTCTGCCCGGTGTGGTGCTGATGTGGCTCTGTCTTTGGTTCGTGTCCATTGCAAGGAGGTGCGACAAGATAAGCTGGCAGCAATCAAGGTCGTCAACACCCAGAATCATGACTTCCGATCTTTTATGGAGACTTTCATCGCTACAGCCACTCGGAGCGCCGACGGCGTTGACCTAGACGAGTTCGTCGAGCCTGCCCGTCCTCCTCCCGCGGAGTGAACAAACTTTTATGCCTCACCTTAAATTTGCCTCAGAATGTCGAGTGGTTTTTGTAACCGTTAAACTCTTTCGGGCTGAATGCCCGAGCACTTCGATCTGTGGTCCGGAACCTTTAGTATTTATCTGAACTTGGTTTATCATTGAATATCTTCATGAATCCTTCGTCGAGTGGAAATCGTTCTTCACTCGAGACAACTTTTGTATTTGTGGCGCAGCCCCGAAGGAGAAGGTAGCAGTCGACCTGCACCTCGTCGTCCTTGCGGGTCGGCGATGGAGCGCACGTTGTATTTGTGGCGAAGCTCCCAAGGAGAAGGCGGTAGTCGACCTGCACCTCGTCGTCCTTGCGGAGTGGGATGGAGCGCACGTTGTATTTGTGGCGAAGCTCCCAAGGAGAAGGTGGCAGTCGACCTGCACCTCGTCGTCCTTGCGGGTCGGCGATGGAGCGTACGTCGTATTTGCGGCGAAGCTCCCAAGGAGAAGGCGGCAGTCGACCCGCACCCCGTCGTCCTTGCGGGTCGGCGATGGAGCGCACGTTGTATTTGTGGCGAAGCTTCCAAAGAGAAGGTGGCAGTCGACCTGCACCTCATCGTCCTTGCGGGTCGGCGATGGAGCACACGTTGTATTTGTGGCGAAGCTCCCAAAGAGAAGGTGGCAGTCGACCTGCACCTCGTCGTCCTTGAGGGTTGAGATGTGTTTCGTACTTAGGCGAGTACTGGACTGCAGCTAAGCCCCCGAGTGGGAGGATCGCTCACCACTCGGTAGGATTTTTCAAACTTAGGCAAGTACTGGACTGCAGCTAAGCCCCCGAGTGGGAGGGTCGCTCACCACTCGGTAGGATTTTTCAAACTTAGGCGAGTACTGGACTGCAGCTAAGCCCCCGAGTGGGAGGGTCGCTCACCACTCAGTAGGATTTTTCAAACTCAGGCGAGTACCGGACTACAGCTAAGCCCCCGAGTGGGAGGGTCGCTCACCACTCGGTAGGATTTTTCAAACTTAGGCGAGTACTGGACTGCAGCTAAGCCCCCGAGTGGGAGGGTCGCTCACCACTCGGTAGGATTTTTCAAACTTAGGCGAGTATTGGACTGCAGCTAAGCCCCCTGAGTGGGAGGGTCGCTCACCACTCGGTAGGATTTTTCAAACTCAGGCGAGTACCGGACTGCAGCTAAGCCCCCGAGTGGGAGGGTCTCTCACCACTCGGTAGGATTTTCAAATACTTAGGCGAGTACTGGACTGCAGCTAAGCCCCCGAGTGGGAGGCTGGCTCACCACTCGGTAGGATTTTCAAATACTTAGGCGAGTACTGGACTGCAGCTAAGCCCCCGAGTGGGAGGCTGGCTCACCACTCGGTAGGATTTTCAAATACTTAGGCGAGTACTGGACTACAGCTAAGCCCCCGAGTGGGAGGCTGGCTCACCACTCGGTAGGATTTTCAAAAACTTAGGCGAGTACTGGACTGCAGCTAAGCCCCCGAGTGGGAGGCTGGCTCACCACTCGGTAGGATTTTCAAATACTTAGGCGAAACGGGTTCGCAGCTAAGCCCCCGAGTGGGAGGCTGGCTCACCACTCGGTAGGAAATTATTTTTACAAACTTAGGCGAAACGAATTCGCAGCTAAGCCACCCACTGGGGGATTTCTCACGTAAACAAAAACAATAACAATCACTGGGAAAATTATAACGCTCTTGTCTTTGGTAAATAAACTACAGGAGTTTTTCTTATTACATCTCATCCGAGTGAGAATTCAAGTATAAAAGGGGCGGAGGAGCTCCGCATTCCAGGCTCGTGGCTCATCAATCTGGCGATCGACATTATAGAGGTGGTACGCTCCATTGTGGAGGACTCTGGTGACTATGAAGGGGCCTTCCCAGGTAGGAGCGAGTTTGTGTGGTTTCTGCTGATCCACTCGGAGGACTAAGTCTCCTTCTTGGAAGGCTCGACTCTTCACATTTCTGGCATGGAATCGACGCAAGTCTTGCTGATAGATGGTCGATCGGATCATGGCCATTTCTCTTTCTTCTTCCAGGAGGTCGACTGCGTCCTGCCGGGCTTGTTCTGCTTCATCTTCAGAGTAGAGCTCGACTCGGGGGGCGTTGTGAAGCAGGTCACTCGGGAAGACTGCTTCGGCTCCGTAGACCAGAAAGAATGGGGTTCTTCCGGTCGATCGGTTTGGGGTTGTCCTCAATCCCCAAAGGACTGATGGAAGCTCGTCGACCCATGCACCTGCTGCGTGCTTGAGATCGCGCATCAATCGAGGTTTTAGTCCTTTGAGAATTAGGCTGTTTGCCCTTCCGCTTGTCCATTCGACTGGGGGTGAGCGACCGAAGTGTAGTCGACTCGTGTGCCCTGAGAGGCGCAAAAGGCCCTGAATTTGCCGGAATCGAAGTTCGACCCATTATCAGTGATGATGCTGTGCGGAACTCCATATCTGAATATCAACTCTCTGATGAAACTGATAGCAGTGCAAGCATCAAGATTCTTGATAGGCTTAGCTTCAATCCATTTGGTGAACTTGTCGACTGCTACTAGCACATGAGTGAAGCCGCTCCTGCCCGTTCTCAGTGGTCCAACCATGTCCAGCCCCCAAACAGCGAAGGGCCAGACGAGTGGAATGGTTTTCAGGGTTGACGCGGGCTTGTGAGACATATTGGAGTAATACTGACATCCTTCACATTTGTCGACTATCTCTTTTGCCATTTCATTGGCCCTTGGCCAGTAGAATCCCGCTCGGTATGCTTTAGCCACAATGGTCCAAGAGGACGCATGATGACCACAGGTCCCCGAGTGGATATCATCAAGGATCATCTGACCTTCTTCTGGTGCTATACACTTCTGACTTACTCCAGTCGCGCTTTCTCTATACAACTGTCCCTTTATGACTGTAAAGGCCTTGGATCGACGGACGATCTGTCGAGCCTCTTCTTCGTCTTCTGGGAGTTCTTTCCTTAGGATGTATGCGATGTACGGTATTGTCCAGTCGGGAGTGATGACCAAGACTTCCATGATCAGGTCGACCACAGCTGGAACTTCAACTTCAGTCGGATCCGTGGCACTTTTTGGCTGCGGGGCCTCTTCAGTGAAGGGATCCTCCTGAACTGATGGTGTGTGGATGTGTTCCAAAAACACATTGCTGGGAATGGCTTCTCTTTTGGAACCTATTTTTGCCAAATCATCAGCTGCTTGATTTTTCAGTCGGGGTATGTGATGAAGCTCTAACCCCTCGAATTTCTTCTCCAGCTTTCTCACTGCATTGCAATAACTAGTCATGGCTGGACTTCTGACTTCCCACTCCTTCATCACCTTATTAACCACCAAATCTGAGTTGCCATAGACCATGAGGCGACGGACGCCGAGTGAAATGGCCATGCGCAACCCATATAAAAGTGATTCATATTCTGCCTCGTTATTGGAGGAATCAAAGTGGATTTGAAGAACATATCTGAGCTTATCCCCTCGGGGGGAGACCAACACCACCCGGCACCGGAACCATTCAGCATTTTGGAACCATCGAAGAACATGGTCCAATGCTCCGAGTGAACCTGAGTCGGCAGTTGCTGTTCAATCCACTCGGCGACGAAATCAGCTATTGCCTGGGACTTGATAGCTTTCTTTGCCTCAAACTTGATATCTAGAGGAAGGAGTTCAATCGCCCATTTTGCCACTCGACCAGTTGCATCTCTGTTATGCAAGATCTCTGACAATGGAGCGTCGCTGACGACTGTAATGGAATGATCAGAGAAGTAGTGAGCAACTTTCTTTGTGGTCATATAAATCCCATATACAAGCTTCTGATAGTGAGGATATCTTTGCTTTGATGGGGTCAAAACTTCAGAAATATAATACACTGGGCATTGAACTTTGAAGGCTTTTCCTTCTTCTTCCCGCTTGACCGTCAGTACCGTACTGATGACTTGTCCCGTGGCTGCGATGTAAAGCAGCAAAGGCTCTTTGCTGATTGGGGCAGCAAGCACCGGATGGGTGGAGAATAGAGCTTTGAGCTCTGCAAACGCTGCATCAGCTTCAGGAGTCCACTCGAACTTGTCTGACTTCTTCATCAATCGGTAAAGAGGCAATGCCTTTTCACCGAGACGAGAGATGAATCGACTTAAAGCGGCCAAGCAACCAGTAAGCTTTTGGACGTCGTGCACTCGCACAAGACTTTTCATTTGGAGTATAGTACCGACTTTCTCCGGATTTGCGTCGATTCCCCGTTCGGAAACGAGGAACCCGAGTAACTTTCCGCCAGGAACTCTGAATGTGCACTTTGATGGATTAATCTTGATGTCATACCTCCTGAGGTTGGCAAAGGTTTCAGCAAGGTCAGTCAGCAGGTCAGAACCCTTCTGTGACTTGACCACAGTATCATCCATGTATGCTTCCACATTCCGACTGATTTGAGTGAGCAAACACTTCTAAATCATCCTCATGAATGTGGCTCCGGCATTCTTGAGGCCGAATGGCATGGTAACATAACAGAAGCACCCGAATGGAGTGATGAAAGCTGTTTTGACCTCGTCAGGTCCATATAGACGGATCTGATGGTACCCAGAATAGGCGTCTAAAAAAGACAGTCGCTCACATCCCGTAGTCGAATCGACTATCTGGTCGATGCGGGGGAGAGGAAAATGATCTTTCGGGCAGGCCCGATTGATATGTTTAAAGTCAATGCACATGCGAAGTGACTTGTCCTTCTTGGGGACCATGACAATGTTGGCGAGCCACTCGGAGTGGTAGATCTCTCGGATGAACTCCGCTACTAACAGCCGAGCCACCTCCTAACCAATAGCCTTTCTCTTCTGGACGGCGGACCGTCGGAGATGTTCTTTGACAGGTTTTATTTTTGAGTCGACTCGTAGGCGATGCTCAGCCAGCTCCCTGGGAACACCTGGCATGTCAGAAGGCTTCCATGCGAAAATGTCCCAGTTCTCACGGAGGAACTGGATGAGCGCTTCTTCCTATTTGGAGTCGAGTGTTGTTGAGATATGAGTTGGAGCAGCGCTGGGATCAGTCGGGTGGATGTGAGCTGTCTTCGTTTCACCAGACGACTGAAAAGCTGATTCTGTAGCGGGCTTCTTGGCTCGCAACAAATCACTTGGGTCTGCAGTCTTCTGGTATTCCTGCAGCTCCACCACTGCCATCTGAGCATCAACGATCTTTGAGCCTTTCTGAAAACACTCTTCTACTTTCTTCCGATTGCCCGTAACAGTGATCACACCTTTGGGACCAGGCATCTTCAATTTGAGATACACATAACATGGTCGGGCCATGAAGCGTGCATAAGCCGACCTGCCCAAAATAGCGTGATAGGCACTCTGGAAGTCTACAACTTCGAACATCAACTTTTCTTTGCGGTAATTCTTGGAATCACCGAAAACAACATCAAGAGCAATCTGGCCAAGTGATTCAGCCTTCTTCCCAGGAATGACTCCATGGAAACTCATGTTGCTGGTACTGAGTCTGGACATCGGAATGCCCATCCCTTTCAGCATCTCAGCATATAGTATGTTGAAACCACTACCACCATCCATCAAGACTTTGGTCAGTCGAGTGCCTTCAACAACTGGGTCGAGCACCAAAGCTTGTCTCCCAGGGGTGGCAATGTGCGTTGGGTGATCGGACCGGTCGAATGTGATGGCAGTCTGAGACCACTTCAGATAACTGGGTGTCGCCGGAGCAACCATATTCACCTCTCGGTTGATAACTTTCAGTCAACTTTTGCTTTCAACATCGGCAAAAATCATCAGGGTGGAATTAACCTGGGGTATCCATCGTCACTATCTTCCTTGTCCTCAACTTTGTCCGACTCCTTTTCCTTATCTTTGGGTTGCTTGCCCTGGAACTGCTGGATCAAGAGTCGGCACTGTCGAGTGGTATGTTTCAGGTAAATGAAATTACCCTCTTCATCTTTCTTGGTGTGGATGTGACATGGAAAATCCAACACATCATTTCCGTCCTGGTCTTTAACTTTCTTGGGGTTCCAAGGTCCTTTGGGTTTCCCCTTAAACTTTCCTTAAGTTACAGCCAAGGCTTCCCCAGGAGCAGCTGGCTCAGCTTTCCGCTTCTGTTTCCGATTGGAATTTCCTCCGGTTTCTTGAGCGACTGACTTAAGCTTGCCACTCCTAGGTTGATCCTCATCTTCACCATTAGCGTACTTGGTGGCAATCTCCATCATCCGATTCAGAGACATATCTCCGGTTCGACCGAATTTCAGATTCAGTTCTCTGTACTTGACGCCTTCTTTGAAGGCGCATACTGCTTGGTGGTCGGGCACATTCTCTACCGTGTGATGTAACGTGATCCATCTCTGGATGTAATCCCTCAAAGTTTCATTCGGCTTCTGCACGCAAGACCGCAGTTCCGTCAGCCCTGTCGGTCTCTTGCATGTTCCTTCAAATGTGGTGACAAACACTCGGGCGAGATCTTCCCAAGTGTAAATGCTGCTGGGTGCTAACTGATTCAGCCACGCTCTGGCCGAGCCCTCCAACATGAGAGGTAGGTGCTTCATGGCCACTTCATCATTGTCGCCGCCAATCTGGACGGCCACTCGGTAGTCTTCAAGACAAGTATCGGGCTTGGACTCACCAGTGAACTTACTGACTCTAGTTGCCAACCTGAAGTTGGAAGGAATCACAGCGGCCCTGATGGCTCTACTAAAGCACTCTGGCCCCGAAACATGTACTCTGCTACTGGTAGGTGCATCTCTGTCGTGACCTTCTCGGTGAGCTCTATTCCTGTCGACCAAACCTTGAACGAGAATGGATCTCGCATCAAAGCCTGGTTCCCTGGGGTCGACTGGAATCCTTCGCCCAACACTATGAGGGCGCCTGTCATCTTGCTGTCGAGGCGCATACGACCCGCTCCTCGGGGGAGGGGTGGGCACTCGACGTCGATCATCACGATCGAATCGATGATCGTACTGCTCACGGTTCTCGTACTGATTACGCCGGTCCCCACGTCCCTCACGCCTCGGGGGCGATCTTGGGCTATGAGCCGACTAGACTGTGTCTGCAGCAACGGATCTGCTATGAATCCTGTTCCACGACTGAGAAACAACGGAATTCTGGTCTCCTGCTGCCCGAAGTAACACTCTGATCTGCAGCAAGCCTCTGCCAGCCTCTGACTAGGCAGGCTAAATCGACTCTGCTATACGGGCTGCAGCTGCTAAATTCTGAATCGGAGTTTGATATACTTGCAGGGGCGGAAAGAGCTGACGTTGACTGGATTCTGGAACCTGTTGTCGCGCACGCTCGTCGAGTGCTCGCTGGAGGTTCTCCAGTCGAGCGTGCTCGGCCAAGTTTGCCAAGCGCGCGTCCTCCAAGGCACGAGCCTCGGGGGTTTCTCCAACGATAGGAGTGTGCAGTGCATCCATGTTCCGCCGACGAAGTTCTTCTCTCTGCAGCGACGTGAGAGGCTCGGGGAGATATTCCTCATGGGGACGCGACGGGTCGCCTCCACCTGCGCCTCCGTCGGTGCGGGGAAAACCAGGAGGACTGGGTGGTCCATCGACCATCAGAACCTCCGCCGCCGGATCACTGCTGTCGCACTCGGATGCGGTCTCTGCGGAGCTAATCGACAGGTCGAACAGGCCGTAGAGGGATTCGTCGGGCTCGATCGCCGCGATTGAGGGGTGGCCGACTGGCGTGCCACCGCGTGTCTCACCCACCGCTGAAGTCTTGACCGACCGGAGTGCTTGCGCCAGCGGAAATAGGGAGGGAGGACAGCACAGGAGCCGACCGATAGTGGGTCGACGGTTGCCGCAAGAGGACACCGCGGACGCACGCGCGAAAGTGCGTCGCCCCGCGGATAGGGAGTGCGTCCACGTCGAGCGGAGCCTCCTGAAGCCAAGCGGAGTCGTCGGCGATGAACGTGAGCGCGCCGAGACGGATCTCGCGGCCCTCCACCAAAACTCCGCCAGAAACCATGATGATTTGGATCAGAAAAGATCGCAACTCCTCCAACAAATCGCTAAAACACCTGCCCCACGGTGGGCGCCAACTATCGTGGTTCTAAGTCTGACAGTAATGTAGGGGGTAGGTATGGAGAGGCAAGATCTTAGCTATGGAGAAGTCGTAAGCACATGAGGTTTAGGAGTTCAGGCCCTTCTCGGAGGAAGTAATAGCCCTACGTCTCGGAGCCCGGAGGCGGTCGACTGGATTATGCGTGTATGAATTACAGGGGTGCGAACCCTTTACACTGAGGAGGGGGGTGGCTTATATAGAGTCCGCTCGACCCCTCTGGCCCTCAGTTGCGCAGGGTTTTAAATACATTAAGGTGAGGCATTACTGGTAACGCCTCTAATAAAGTGCTATGATGACCATAAAAGCTACTTAATTACCGACTGTTAGCGTGGGGAGTGCCTTTAGGTCTCCTGGCCGTCGAGTGATTGCTTCTTGGTCGAGTGTCTTCGAGTCTGTCGAGTGAAACACCTCCAAGTCGATTGAAAGGTGATTTCTTCTTGAGATGTCCTTGGGTTGGGCAGCTGGGACAGGTCCATGACCCTACCCTAGGTACATAGCTTCATCACCAGTGAACAACGGGTCATCCATTGTTGGTGGGATCTGGGCAACACAAATGTACTGGTTCAAATTGAGCTGAAACCCTAAATCCAAAATGCCCAAATCCAAACCCTAAATGCAGTCCCGGTGGAACCAACTGACCTTAATAGGGAAGTCGTAGGAAGAAATGATCTGCACCTCGGAGTCCTCACTGCTCGAGCCATCGCTCCAAGACACCATGGCGGACGGCGGCGAGCAGAGACGAGAGGAGGCAGAGCAAGGTTGAGAGCGGGAGGGAGAGCAGAGGAGCGAGTGAGTGAGAAGTGGACTAGGGGCGGCGCGGTCGGCCGATCCGACGCGAGCCGACCAAGTCGTCTCGACCAGACGGTGTCATTTGCCGTCCGTTATGCCACGTAGGGTGAAACCGGGGCCCATCTGTCGGAAACACACTCAAACGAAGCAAATCGGTCGATCAGTGCACACAGCAAAAAGTTTACTGAATGTGCGGTGTTTTTTGCAAATGATTAGCGACCTCGTGGTTTTTTGTAATCGATGCCCCAAATGTGGTGGTTTTTTGCAATTCACTCTTCCCGCTCCCTCCCTCTCTCGCGCTCATCTCCCCGGCGGAGCCCCTAGGGTTAGGGCAGGCGGCGCGGCGGTGAGGCGGCCGGCCCTAGGGTTAGGGCAGGCGGCGCGGCGGCGAGGCGGCTTCTGGCTTGGTTGTGGCCGTGATGTGCCACCGTTGCTTGTGTGCTTCTGCTGCCGCCGTTATGTGCTGTACACGAGCAAGTTGACCCTGTTAATGTTCTAAGTTGTTCTGTACACAAGCTACTTACTTTGTTGTATATCTCATGTTTGCTTGATTTCTTGCTGTTGCAGACCACATAACTCAGATGAGCTAGGTGTTGGAGATGGCCGAACCGGAGAGGGGTGAGCACATTGTTGGAGACGGCTTCGACTTTCCTTCTTTGTTTGTTCCCGAGCCGAGGTGAGAAAGCAAAGTAGCTTCTTTTTGGTGCTCATCTGAATGCACGTTAGTGAATAGACGCTAACTCCATCGTATGTTGTTCGTTATTGGTCATTGTCGAGTAGGCCGCATCGGCCGCTGCTGGTGTTCACATTAACTATTAGAGTAGCTCCTTATGTCTACAAGCTTGATGATGGAAGCGAGCAAGTCATTGACAAGCATGACGTTGTGTTTGATTTTAACATTTCCGATATGTCATGGGTTAGCTTCAATGAAGTTGTGGCACAACATATCAAAATGGGGATTGGCCAAGAGGTGCGGTTGTTTGCATTAGACACCGTTGAGAGCACTGTTGATCTTGTACTTAATGGTCAACAATTTAATTCACACTTTATTGGCAATCATTGGGACTTTGAGGCCAAGAAATCATTTCTGTTAGCTGAGGTTGTTACATTGGAGGCACCCAATGCAAAGAAAGTAGGAAAGAAGAAGGCTCCCAAAAAGCCAACTGCTCCAAAAAATCCCGTAAAACCACCAGCTCCTAAAAAACCAGCTGCCCCCAGAAAGCCAAGTGCTCCTAGAAAACCCCAAAACCCACCAGCTCCCAAAAAGCCAAGTGCTGCTAGTAAGAAGGCAGCAACAAACACTTCTGTAGAATGCAGTGCTAGCTCATCTATGGTTGTTGATAATTCAAACTTGTCAGCTTTTGAGTTGGCACAGCCAATGGGGAGTCAGTATAGAGTTTTTCCAGATGATATGGAGTTTTCACCGGATGATGTTGACCACCCAGCTACAATGCAATTTCAAAGTGTTTGTGATGTGGTTGATAGTAGTGAGAGATGTGAGTCCTCTGTGCTTACCCAGGAAGAACCACCCACAGATTGGAGCTTGATTGAGATAGCTCCACCCATATGTGATGACAATATGTGCGATCCTCTTGGTATCAACGATGTCGACATTCCCATAACCGAAGAGAATATGTGTGATATTCTTGGTATCAACGATGAGGTGTTCTCCGAGCCACCACCTTCTCCACCTAGTGAGGAAGTTTACATGACCGATGAGGAGGATCGTCAACTTTTCATTGAGGCTGCCATTCCTGTTGATGATAGTGTGCCACCAGAGGAGGATATTGCATATGACAAAGAGAACCCGCAGATGTATCTTGGTGCTTTGTTTCCTTCAATGAAAGATTTTAGGATGGCTATCAGACAATATGCAATTAAAAGGGAAATTGACATTTGGGGATATAAGACTGATAAGAAAGGGTATCTTGGCAAATGTAGAGCCAAGGGTTGTCCATGGAGGATTACAGCTAGAATAAGGACTGATGGACAAAGCATAAGGGTACTAACGTTTTATTTAAGCATTGTTATTGTTGCTGTTTTTTCTATGTTTTTCATAAGTTTTTCCTATGTTGTGATGTGTTTCATCTTGTATTGCAGGTTACCAAGATTTCCATGAAGCACAAGTGCTCCTCTACTGGTAGAATAAAAAGCAGCATGCCATATCAAGGATGGGTAGCATAAAGGACTGTACCCATTATACAGAGTGACCCTACTATTGGATGCAAAGAGCTGTTGGGGCATTTGGAAGATACATATGGCACAACCATTTAGTATCATACAGTGTGGAAAGGCAAAGATATAGCACAGAAATAGATATATGGTAGCATGAGGCAGAGTTTTCAATATTTGTTTAACTTCAAAGCAGAAGTTGAGAAGAGATCCCCAGGCAGCATTGTAGAGGTGGATATTGAAGGAAATATGCCCTAGAGGCAATACTAAAGTTATTATTTATTTCCTTATATCATGATAAATGTTTATTATTCATGCTAGAATTGTATTAACCGGAAACATAATACTTGTGTGAATACATAGACAAACAAAGTGTCACTAGTATGCCTCTACTTGACTAGCTCGTTAATCGAAGATGGTTATGTTTCCTAACCATAGACATGAGTTGTCATTTGATTAACGGGATCACATCATTAGGAGAATGATGTGATTGACATGACCCATTCCATTAGCTTAGCACACGATCGTTTAGTATGTTGCTATTGCTTTCTTCATGACTTATACATGTTCCTATGACTATGAGATTATGCAACTCCCGTTTACTGGAGGAACACTTTGTGTGCTACCAAACGTCACAACGTAACTGGGTGATTATAAAGGTGCTCTACAGGTGTCTCCAAAGGTACATGTTGGGTTGGCGTATTTCGAGATTAGGATTTGTCACTCCGATTGTCGGAGAGGTATCTCTGGGCCCTCTCGGTAATGCACATCACTTAAAGCCTTGCAAGCAATACAACTAATAAAGTTAGTTGCAAGATGATGTATTACAGAACGAGTAAAGAGACTTGTCGGTAACGAGATTGAACTAGGTATTGACATACCGACGATCGAATCTCGGGCAAGTAACATACCGATGACAAAGGGAACAAACGTATGTTGTTATGCGGTCTGACCGATAAAGATCTTCGTAGAATATGTAGGAGCCAATATGAGCATCCAGGTTCCGCTATTGGTTATTGACCGAAGACGTGTCTCGGTCATGTCTACATTGTTCTCGAACCTGTAGGGTCCGCACACTTAACGTTACGATGACAGTTTCATTATGAGTTTATATATTTTGATGTACCGAAGGTTGTTGGGAGTCCCGGATGTGATCACGGACTTGACGAGGAGTCTCGAAATGGTCGAGACATAAAAATCGATATATTGGACGACTATATTTGGACAATACCGGATCACCGGGAGGTTATAGGAACCCCCCGGGAGGTATATGGGCCTTATTGGGCCTTAGTGGAAAGGAGGGGAAAGGAGCAAGGGAGGGGGCGCGTCCCCCCAAGCCCAATCCGAATTGGGAAGGGGGGCCGCCCCCCTTTCCTTCCTCCCTCCTTCCTCTTCCTTCCCTCTCCTACTCCTAATAGGAAAAAGGGGAGTCCTACTCCCTGTGGGAGTTGGACTCCCCCCTAGGGCGCGCCACCCTCCTTAGCCGGCCCCCTCCTCCACTCCTTTATATACGGGGGCAAGGGGGCACCCCATAGACACAATAGTTGATCATTGATCTCTTAGCCGTGTGCGGTGCCCCCCTCCACCATAGTCCTTGATAATATTGTAGCGGTGCTTAGGCAAAGCCCTGCGACGGTAAAACATCAAGATCGTCACCACGCCGTCGTGCTGACGGAACTCATCCCCGACACTTTGCTGGATCGGAGTCCGGGGATCGTCATCGAGCTGAATGTGTGCTAGAACTCGGAGGTGCTGTAGTTTCGGTGCTTGATCGGTCGGGCCGTGAAGACGTACGACTACATCAACCGCGTTGTGCTAACGCTTCCGCTTCCGGTCTACGAGGGTACGTAGATAACACTCTCCCCTCTCGTTGCTATGCATCACCATGATCTTGCGTGTGCGTAGGATTTTTTTTTAAATTACTACGTTCCCCAATAGATATGAAGATGGTTCACGGTATTGTTCGCTTTAATCGATTCTTTATGGCTCTTAAACCTTGCATTGATGGCTTTAAAGTTGGTTGTAGACCATATCTCAGTATAGATTCAACTGCACTCACCGGTAAATGGAGAGGTCACTTAGCAGCTTGTACAGCATTAGATGGGCATATTGGATGTATCCTCTAGCATTTGCATTCATTGATGGTGAAACCGATGAAAATTGGACATGGTTCATGTCACAACTAAACAGGGCATTAGGTCCTGTTTCCCCTTTAGCTATATGCACAAATGCATGTAAAGGTTTAGAGAATGCAGTCAAAAAAATATTCCCTCATGCAGATCAAAGAGAGTGTTTTAGGCATCTCATGGCTAACTTCTCTAAAAAGTTCCAAGGAGATGTGTTTGGCAGAATGTGGCCAGCTGCTAGGGCATATAGGCCACAAGTTTTTAACTACCACATGAATAAAATCCTAGCAGAAGCACCTGATGTGCATGAGTATCTCTCAAGGTACCATAGCTTAAAATGGATGAGATGCATGTTTGACCTCTCAATTAAATGTGATTACATCAATAATAACCTTGCTGAGTCTTTTAATGGTTGGATTAAAGATTACAAAGAGTTGCCACCTGATGAGCTAGCTGACACTCTTAGAGAGCTAGTCATGAAATTTCGTGAGAAAAGGAGAAAGATTGGAATGAAACTGAAAGGAAAAATTATTCCAACCATCATCCAACAGATTCATAATAGGACAAGGGGACTTAAACATTTGAAAGTTGGGAAATCTGGAGTTGCAAGTTGTGAGGTGAGGGATACAAGTAAATACAACTTGCGACATGTTGTGAAAACTGCCCAAAGCGAGTGCACGTGCTTGGAGTGGCAGCACACAGGGAAGCCTTGTGAGCATGCACTTGCTTTCTTGCTGGATAGAAGGAACCCCAAATGGGAGGATTACGTGCATGACTATTTCTCTCTAGAGAAGTTTAGGGCAGCATATGCTGGAGAGGTTGAGCCATTGGCAGATAGGTCTCAATGGTCACATGTACAATTTCCGTTTGACATGGAGGCTCCATTAGACAAGAAAAGAGGTGTTGGAAGGACTAGAAAAAACAGGTACAAGAGCTTCCTCGAAGGTGGAGATGGTGGTCCTAAAAAGAAGAAAGAACCAAAATAGCTAGGCAGCAAGAATAGATGCAAAAGATGCCACATTTTAGGCCACAGGCAGTCCACCTGTCCGCTGAATGGACCAAGGCCAAGGTACGTGTGATGATTTATGTTTATTTCATCACTTGTAATGATCAATGTTTATTTCATCACTTATTTTACTGTGTACTACCACTAGTGCAGAACCGGGCAACAGCACCGGTTCGTAAGGCCCTTTAGTGCCGGTTCCATAACCGGCACTAAAGTGTGGGCACTAAAGGCCCCCCCCTTTAGTACCAGTTCAGCACGAACCGGTGCTAAAGGGCAAACACGTGGCACGAGCCAGCTCCGTGGGCGCGTAGGACATTAGTACCGGTTGGTAACACCAACCGGTACTAAATGTTTTGGTGTGTTTTGGTTTTTTTACTTTAATTATGTGTTTTCAATTTAATTTAGTGATTGTTTTACATTATAATGAGTTGTTAAATCATTAGGTGATTAGTTTGACTGGATGCGTGTGGATCCTAGCTAAGTCATCAAGTATATGTCATATCCATATTACATATACTTGATCACCTACTTAAGTGATCGAGGTAATATGGATATGGCATATATATACTTGATCACTTAGCTAGAATCCATCCAGTTGAAACTAATATGCAATTTCTTTCATAAATGATATAATAACTCATCATCATCATATTAATTAATATAAAAACTCTTGCATCATATATATCATCACCAACGGTTTTCATAGCAAAGATATCATCGAGTTCAACATGGTAATGATATTATAAGAGTTCATAACACCACAAAAGCAAATCACTGTTTGAGATTAAGTTCAGGACGAAGAACACGGACATGAGAGGACAAGTACTAAGAGCATGAACTAGCTAATTAATCACTCCTGCTGCTCTCTCTCAGGTAAAATAGCATAGAACATGTATAGCTTTGCTGATTCATCATATTGGAGCATGCAGATGAGCCTGTCTCCTAATCGTGGGTCGCGCTTCTGATTGCTGCCCCCTAGTACTTCTCTGTGATCGTTCACAATTTTGCTCCAGTCTTTTACTATTAAGCATTCCTCGCTATTAGAAATCCTGAATGCACTAAAGTGCATTGTAGGATATATTGGCTGTAAGCTAACAATATTCATGGTACCTTTAGTCTCGATCCAATCAGGCACAACATTCATCGGGAGTCCCTGTTGAAGAACATCGTATAGTAACATACTTAGCAATGAAGTTTAGCTTAAAAAAATAATGTATGCAAAAGATGCACTGAGAAGAAATAGTAGAAATCTTACCATCTTTCCTAAATATATGTGACCATAGTTCAGTACGAACACTATTGGTCGCACGTTTTGAGTACTAACATTTCTAAGTGCAGGAAAGAAGTTTGTCTTGACAGCATCAAGATCCTCAAGCCATGAAACATAATGACTTGTCTCCTCGCAGTTTAGTTCAGCTCCGGGACAGTGGATGGTCCTGTCTACCAAGCGCCGAACATGTTTGCTTGACTGGAAGTAAGCTGTCAATATTAATTGAGATCTATTAATTATATAACTGGTTCAAATAATCTCATATCGAAGACATAAATATGGTTGAGAAACTTACATAATGGTAGAACTGGAGGCGTCTGCACATCGACCCAGATGTCTCTATTACCTTCAATATCATCTTCCGGACGAATATCAAAGGTGATAACCATATCAGGCTCAAATGCATAAGCCTTGCATAGTGCTTGCCAAGTTTTGCATTCAAAATAGGTGTATGTGTCCACATTGTATAATTTGACGTTGAAGGTATAACCATGCTCGGTCTTCAAGTAAACTCTTTTTACCTCCATAGTTTCGTTAGGACTGAAACCTATCTTATCCAAGACAAAAATTCTTGCATGGCAGGGGATACACTAGTAGAATAGTGAAAAATTAAAATTAAAAGGTGAAGCAAAATGAAGCATAAGTCATGCTTAATTACGAAAAAAGACTTGTCGTTGTGACTTACTGTATCCACTTCAAAGTTCTCATCCAGCTTGATGTTGAAGCGTCTATCATCAACTAGAAAATTTTGGCCGCACAGGCCGCACTGGTCTTCGCAGTATTCACACATAATGAAATCGTGTTCGTCGTCAGACGACATTCCTATGTTCATAGGTGAAACATTAAACACTTATTAGTTCTATTAATTCAACTAATTCTGTTAATTCAACTAGTTCAACTAAGCACTTACGAAAAATATACCTAATTAATTAAACTAATTCAACTAACTAGTTCAACTAATTAATTAAACTAATTCATCTAATATCTAACATATATGTTCATATATAGGTGAAACATTAAACACTTACTAGTTCTATTAATTCAACTAAGCATTTACTAAAAATAAACTAGTTCTATTAATTTCTTACTAAAATAAAGTAGGTAGTTCTATATAGTAATATTTTGATTAGATCATCAAATCTCATATACCTAAATTTTCTTACTAAAAATAAACTTGTTCTATTAATTTTCATACTAAAAATAAACTAGTTATATTAATTCAACTAGTTCAAATAATCTCATATATATACCTAATTAATATCTAGCTATACTAATTCAACTAGTTCAATTTGTTCTAATTCATGTAAAATATATTTGACATTAATATTTAACATCTTTTCCATATAATTCATCTAACCATTAACATTCTAACATTATTATCTACGTAATTTATCTAACATTGATCTAAACAACAGAAAATAGAAAATAAGTAAAAATTAACAATGTGTGTGTATGTGTGTGTGTACGTACGACCGGAGGACGGCGGCGTACGGGCGGCGGCGGGCGACGACGGGGGGACGGGCGCGGCGGGAGAGAGGCGGCGGCGACGTACGGGGGGACGGGCGCGGCGGGCGAGAGGCGGCGGCGACGTACGGGCGCGGCGGGGGCGACGGGTCGGGCGGTGACGGCGACGGGCGGCAGGGGCGGCGAGGGCGGCGCGCGATGGGGCGACGGGCGCGCGGCGAAGAAGTTTGGATCGAGAAGAACTACTGGTGGTCGATGAACTAATTTTTTCATAGGTTCCATATATATAGGAGGGGTCTTTAGTGCCGGTTGGAGCCACCAACCGGTACTAAAGGCCAATTTTCGCAAGGCCAAGGGGCGGGAAACGGCCCCTTTAGTACCGGTTCGTGCCACGAACCGGTACTAAAGACCCCCCCTTTAGTACCGGTTGGCGGGGGCGGCGAGGGCGGCGCGCGATGGGGCGACGGGCGCGCGGCGAAGAAGTTTGGATCGAGAAGAACTACTGGTGGTCGATGAACTAATTTTTTCATAGGTTCCATATATATAGGAGGGGTCTTTAGTGCCGGTTGGAGCCACCAACCGGTACTAAAGGCCAATTTTCGCAAGGCCAAGGGGCGGGAAACGGCCCCTTTAGTACCGGTTCGTGCCACGAACCGGTACTAAAGACCCCCCCTTTAGTACCGGTTGGAGCGACCAACCGGTACTAAAGGTTGTGCGCTGCCACCGGCGGTGCACAATGTTTAGTCCCACCTCGCCGAGCGAAGGGCAGCCGCACTGGTTTATAAACCCAGCCGCAGCTGCTCCTTCAAGCTTCTCTATATAGCAGGCTTCTGGGCCTAATTAACTAGGGCGCGCTGCCCTGTGAGCCTGCTGGCCCTTCTGGGCCTGCATTTGCACACCCTAGGTCTGGCAGGCCCACTGGGCAGCGCGCCAACAAATTTTTTATATAGTTTTTTTGCATTATTTATTTTCTTCTATTTATTTTTGAGTAGTTTTTTATATAGTTTTTTCTTTTCTGCATTATTTATTTTCTTCTATTTATTTTTGAGTAATTTTTTTGTATAGTTTTTTTATTTTCTGTATTATTTCTTTTCTTCTATTTATTTTCTTCTGGAAATTGAATGCTGCATACTGAACAATTAGGTAAATGACCGAAAAACAACAAATGATGTCAGAACATGTTGGAAATTGATGACGTCGCTTTGAATGCTGCATACTGAACACAAAAGAAGTCCGGAGTTCAAATAAGTTTAAAAAACATTGAAGTGGCCGTGTAACAGATGAGTTCTCGTCCGAAACCCTGATACTCCGAAAGAGTATGTCCAGTTTGTACATGAACTGCGTCCAGTTTTTGCCGTGACCCTCTCTACTCTTTCGCGCATGCTATGCGGGTGATATGATGATACCATGCCAAGTTTCAACATTTTCAGGATTCATTTTGTAGCGATTTTCAATTTCACGGTCATTTAGCTCTCTAAACAATTAGGTAAATGACCGAAAAACAACAAATGATGTCAGAACATGTTGGAAATTGATGACGTCGCTTTGAATGCTGCATACTGAACACAAAAGAAGTCTGGAGTTCAAATAAGTTTAAAAAACATTGAAGTGACCGTGTAACAGATGAGTTCTCGTCCGAAACCCTGATACTCCGAAAGAGTATGTCCAGTTTGTACACGAAGTGCGTCCAGTTTTTGCCGTGGACCCTCTCTACTCTTTCGCGCATGCTATGCGGGTGATATGATGATACCATGCCAAGTTTCAACATTTTCAGGATTCATTTTGTAGTGATTTTCAATTTCACGGTCATTTAGCTCTCTAAACAATTAGGTAAATGACCGAAAAACAACAAATGATGTCAGAAATGTTGGAAATTGATGACGTCGCTTTGAATGCTGCATACTGAACACAAAAGAAGTCCGGAGTTCAAATAAGTTTAAAAAACATTGAAGTGGTCGTGTAACAGATGAGTTCTCGTCCGAAACCCTGATACTCTGAAAGGGTTTGTCCAGTTTGTACACGAAGTGCGTCCAGTTTTTGCCGTGACCCTCTCTACTCTTTCGTGCATGCTATGCGGGTGATATGATGATACCATGCCAAGTTTCAACATTTTCAGGATTGATTTTGTAGTGATTTTCAATTTCACGGTCATTTAGCTCTCTAAACAATTAGGTAAATGACCGAAAAACAACAAATGATGTCAGAACATGTTGGAAATTGATGACGTCACTTTGAATGCTGCATACTAAACACAAAAGAAGTCCGGAGTTCAAATAAGTTATTAAAAATAAAAAAGAGGTGCAATGCTGGTTAATTTGCTTCAAGCCATTCGGAATAGTGTAGACTGCACTGCACATAGCTGAGTGCAATCCATGCTATTCCGCAAGGCTTGAAGCTAATCAACATGTAGGTGAGCATTGCAACTCTTCGTCATTGTCTGTGCACTCACGGCTTATAAACCGCTCATACTGCCTCTCTCTTGGCGAGGTGGGACTAAAATTCAGCTTACAAAGAAACTCTAGTACCGGTTCATGGCATGAACCGGTACTAAAGGTCTTCGTGGGGCCCCAGACTGACCATAGTCTGGCACAGCCTCATTAGTACCGGTTCATGGCATGAACCGGTACTAAAGGTTACCCACGAACCGGTACTAATGATGCCCGCCCGCCTAGCCGTTGGAACCGGCACTAATGGTCACATTAGTGCCGGCTCAAATTCAAACCGGCACTAATGTGCTTCACATTTGACCCTTTTTCTACTAGTGTACCTTGTGCAGGAAAAGAAAGAAGAGAGCACCAAGATATCCAGTTGATGATGATGCCTCAGCACCGAAACCTGAAGTGGCAGCCCAACAACCTGAAGTTGTTGTCACTCCCAATAGGCACATGATCACCATGCCACAAAGTCTTCAAGGCAGTCCCAATCCAGTGACAAGAAGGTAACACATCCACATACTACAACAATGTCTATTTTAACTTGCACTCATTACATTTCTCGATACATGCAGCATGTTGGCTTCGACGTTGGCTGATGAGGCAACACATGCAGCAACAGAACTTGATGTGGCTGTCACTCCAACCAGGCACATGCTCACTATGCCACAGAGTCTGCAAGGAAGTCCCAATCCAGTCACAAGAAGGATGTTGGCCATGGCATTGGCTGATGAGGCGTCGCAGCAACCTACCCCAACCGTGGAGGACACCATGATAGCATATGACATGGCCTCAAGCTCGAAAGCTAGAAAGTTGACCCCAAAGAGAAGGAAGTACTAGTGTTGTGCTTATCTTCTCTATGCTTTTGGTTGTAATATGGCAAACTTAGCATCCTTTACTTTGGATGTAACATGGCAGCAACTATTGTGTTATGCTTTTGGTTGTAACATGGCAGTTACAATGGCCTTCTGCTTTTGGTTGTAAAACATGGCAGAAATTATGGCCTTATGGTAGATGGTGTATGATCATGTTAACTGCTTTATTTCGCTATATTGTCTTGATATTGTGTCATGGTGTATGAATATGTTCATTTGGAAATATATGTTTGAATTTTCTATTCTGTGCACACAACAGGCAAAATGCTGTCCAAATTGAGCCAATATGCTGCCCAAAATTTGAACTTTTTTTCGAACAACCCAGAAAAAATTGAAAAAATTACAGTAAATCATTCATATATGTTTGACTAATCTGAGAAAGTTTCATGCAATTTGGATCATTGGTTCAACGGGAAAATGCATCTCAACTTTCAGATTAACTAGTTTGACCACATTTTGACCGAAATTAAAAAGTTGTCAGAAAAAATTGAAAAAAATACAATAAATCATTCATATATGTGTGACTAATCTGAGAAAGTTTCATGCAATTTGGATCATTGGTTCAACGAATCTATGCATTTCAACTAGTTTGAGCAAATTTGGACCAAAACTTGATGAGGAGCAGCAGGGGAAGAAGACTCCAGTGGTAGGGGCAGCAGCGGCAGGGTAGAAGGTGCATGAGGGGAGCAAGAGGGGGCGGCAGCAGCAGGGCAGGAAGGGCCGGCGAGTAGCAGCAAGGACCAGCGAGGAGCGACAGGAAGGTGCAGGAGAGGAGTGGAGTACGAGTTCATCCATCCCCCTGTGTTATGTTTGGATCAGAGAGGTATAAGGGTATATTAGTCCTCTATTTTCTTCACTTATGTTGTCTATTATTTAGAAAGTTTGTTTTTGTGTTGAAAAGTAGCAAAAGATCAAAATCCAAACAAAAAAGTGTCACCAGATCAATTACAAAGTAAGGAGTGGCAAATTATCAAAGTCCAAAGTAAAGAGTGGCAAAAAATCAAATCGCATCGTTCCCACCCGACACTCCTGCCCTGCGAGCAACCAACAGTCGCCAGTCGCCGGTGAGGCCGGCCGCTCGCGAGACCTCCCCGACCGGCGCACCACGCTACTCCAGTGCGTGAGCCCACTCTGTTCGACTGCTACTGCTAGTAGTAGATCCGACCACATCTTCGAGATTAGATTAGGTTCCGCGTCCAAGCTTCAAACTTGCTCTCCGGCCTTTTTTCTCGCGTTGAAACTTCAAGCTTGCTCCATCCGTGTACGGGATGGCTCCGATGCGTGTGCCTCTGGCTGAATCGTACCCGTCGTACGTCGTACGTACTACACCCTCCATTTTAAAATATAATGCGTCCACGTTTTTTAAGATTCAACTTTAACCATAAATTTAACCAACGAGATCGACTGCGACAGGACCAAAAATTATATAATTGAAAACTTTTTTAAAATACGGATTCACTGATATAATTTTTGCTTGTGCCGTAATCGGTTTAGTTAAGCACGGGAACAGACGAAGCGCTCTATTTTGAAATGGAAGACACCGACGAATGTGATGACCGGCCAAACGCATTGTCAGCCTCTGGTGCCAACGAATTCACTGCTGCGCTGTTATTATTTCTTACTACTGGATGAATGACACCCAACTTATGTATGGCGTCGCGGCGTGAAATGACCCAAAAGAGCGTGATCGTCTCAATACTAGTAATAAACATAACAAAATACTGTCCAACTCTTAAGGGAGGGCTGGACCATATTCGAGAAGCTTCAAGACTGACCAACACACGGTTATAAATATTCAGGACATCTGATCAGGTAGCTATCTCGAACTCTTGATCATCTAGTGGATTGCCATGTGCACCGATTAGGACAAATTTATTTATATTAACAAGTACCATAGGAACTGAGTATGACAAATTAAATACATTATCAGACATTAAGAACCGTTCTTGTCAAAACATGTTGTCATGATAAATGGGAGTGTTGGTTAGGAGGATTAATATGTGGATCAGATGAGAGCATCTCCAACACTTGTCCTGAAATAGGGCATTGGAAAACAGTTTCAGCGCACTAAAAAGTGAGATTTAGGGTATCAAGAAAATTTCTTCTCCAAGAGCTGCCTTAAAATAGGGCGCCACTGCTCCAATAGCTGCCTTGAAATGGTGCACCCAAAACGTCTAAACTAAAACTTGATCATTGCATATTCGATGCAAACATCAAGCATTCAAAGTTTTAAAGTCGCAAACTTAACATAGTTTGATTATAAACATGCAAACTTAAACTACGGACAATTACTCTTCGTCACTAAGATTGTCACGGTCAATGTTGTCCTCCTCCTCCTCGTCATCCTCATTGGGCTTACCTCATCTTCCGACTCGACCTTAACCACCCTTGATTTGGAGGCAACTTCGTCCTCCTTCACAACTCATACTCCGCCAATATCAGATGTGGATTTCCCGCGGCGAAAATCGCCATAGCCACCTCATCGTGCCACGGGTGTTGACCTGGTCGAGAACGATACAGGTTTTCCTCTTCTCCTTGCGGGACACGATGTTCGCTTCGGGGCCGATGAACTCCGCGACCTCTCCCGGGATTCGAACTTTGGAAAATTCATCTCGCGTGTCGGCATGGAGAGCCTCCAACACACGATGTAGAATGCATGCATGGTGAGCTCCGCCGTGTCGAACGTCTCGAGCCAATGCCACTTCCCATAGCACGTCAGCTCGGCGGCGTAGTGTCTGGATTGCCGCAGCCGAAAGCTGTGGAAGCCCGTCTTGCTCCTGGCTTGCTGCGCGGTAGCAGCTGATTCCCGTGAGGTGGTGGGGCGGTGGGTGGATCCGGTGGCGGGAGGTGCGGCGGTGGAGGATTTAGTCGGATTTGGTAGTGGCGGATGCGTGGGAGGGCATGCGGCTGCGACGCTAGCTGTCGTGGCCGAAAGCGGACGGATACGTTGGCGGCACCGGCGCTGGAGGGGAAACTGTCATGGGAGGGCTGCGCGTGGAATGTTCAGGATGACGGTTGGCTTGTGCACAACCACGGTTTTGGTTTTGTGGCAGTCACGTGCATGCTGTATTTTTGCGGCAAAAAGGGTTGTTTTTTTAGGCTACCTTAAAATAGGACCACATAATAATTTGAAGACAGGCCAACGGTTGGACCTACGATTTTGGATCAAAATGACGTAAAAAGCGGGGGTGTTAGGCAATTGATGTAAAATAAGGTAGCTGTTGGAGATGCACTCAGGTGGTAACACTGTGTCTCTATGTTTGAGTTGATGGATTAACCGCAAGGATTGAGCCCATACGCTATGCATCTTTGTCATCCTTAACTTATATTTGTCACTCAAAAGTAATCGTGCGTATGCTATGCATCTTCACGGTGACTCGAGAATTTAGCTAGCATGATTTCTCCTAGAAACTTTTACCTAGTGTGCAACAACACATTTAGTCAAACATCATAGTCTTTCTCATGGCATCTTAATTAGTAGCATGGAGTAATGGATTGTTGTGGTACGCTCGTTCATAACCTAACTTGTGGACTTGTGGTTGATAGGTTCATATATAGCCTAGCTTGTGGTTTTAGGGCATCTTTAAGGAAGACCCGTAAAACACCGGTATATGTCCGATCGAACACACTTGTTCACTTTTGCAACCCAACGGGACCTGTATCAATCCCCGAAGCTGTCCGGACATCTAAATTCTGGTATTTTGAAGACAAAAGTAGTGGTGCTTTGCTGGAATCCGGACATGCAATTGACCAATCACATGTATGGTCCCTCTCTTCTCTCTCTCCTCCCATCTGCACATGCATGGTCCCCCTCTTCTCTCTCTCTCGTCCTAACCCACAAATATTTCACCATATGCATGGTCCCCATCTATTTTTTCTCCTCCCACCCGAATACTTTGTATTTAGTGTTGGTTTGCGCTCTTTCGTATCATGTCTGTGGACCACATCCAGACACAAAAACGGACATATACCGGGGAAATTTACGGGTTGGCGTTGGAGATGCCCTTACTCCTACCGCTAACTCATGTGTGTGGTTGCCCATACCACCGGATCATGTGATGTTTGCTTGTCTCATTTTCTTTTCCTGTAGGTTCATGCCTTTTGTTAGCATTAGACACAAGTGCATAGTATCCATTGATTCTATCACCCTAATCCACCTAACCTAGCTTTTGTTATTGGGCCTACACTACATCAGGAAGCAAAACCACTAGAGATGAGAGGTACAACACCTGGTGTTAGTCACTGTAGTATGGTCTATGGTGCCCCTGTCTGTTGTGTCCCACTAGAAAATCTTTCATGTTACGACCAGACCAGAAGCAAGTTGTGCATGTCATCTCTTTTTCTTCTATATAGAAAAATTGTTGGGGTCTTAAGCACTTAATCTTGATCTGTTGAGTCCTTAACATTCTTCACAGTTCTAACACCATCTATGACTTTACCAGACAGAATTGCATAATAAACTCTGGCCTCTCCACATTAAGTTAATGGAGGCACTAATTGGAGGTTGTCCCCCGTACGATGGTATTACGATTGATATTCTCTTCTGCAATAAACACTGGAATCAGTTTTGTTGTGTGCGTCCCTGTTGGTAACAGGAAGAGATAAGGAAAAGGTACCGATGTGACAAAGTGAAGCATATACTCCCTTCCTCCCAAAATAAGTGTCTTGAACTTAGTACAAATTTGCATTAGAGTTAGTACAAAGTTGAGACACTTATTTTGGAACGGATGAAATACTTAACAGAACAAAACAGATACCGATATGACAAAGTGAAGCATAGAACAACTGCCATCTTGACGAAAGCATATACTCAAAAATATAATCGAGGCAAAGCTCATGCCTCTGTTTCAAGAAAAAAAAGTATACTAAAAATTATAATCGAGGCAAAGCTTATGCCTCTGTTTTGAAGGAAAAAATACTCAAAAATTGTTTGTTTTTGCAGCACAAGCATATGGACATTTTATTTCCAATTTAGATATCTCGTGTATTTATATTTGTTCTCGTACTCAAGTAGCGCCTCTATGCGTGAGTACATTAATCAGTGTATCATGGATTATATAGTGACAACGCTGCTCCATGATAGCTCTGTCGCTGCAATCGATCAACCGCGCTGCCGACACAAGGTGGTTTTCAGCTCTACTTTTCGTTTGTTTGTTATATTGGCTGCTGCACCAGTGTTGTTGGTTGCGGAACACATTAAGGGATGTTGTTCAACAGCAACGTCTTCTCGGTATACCCAGCATGATGATTATTTTTTAGAGAGAAAAAAAGAGTGCGTCCATGACAAGGGAAATGGAGTCCTTGCGCCATCGACAAACGGGTCAGGGAGGACAAGAGAGGGCATCACACTCGTCCGCACCGACACAAACCCGACCCAAATTTGGGCTGAAAATGAATTGTGGCATATAATAAAAAAGAAAAGAGACACCCCTTCGTTTGTGTTGCTGTGTTAGGCGGTGTTTTTTATCCAGCAAACCAAACGGATGCCAGCGGAACAAATGGGTCGCCGCCTTGGAGTTAGCTTAAATTAGGCCAACTCCATCGCACGCCCCAAACGGACGTCCGTTTTGTCCGGATTTTGTCCGTTTGGGTAGATATTTAGGGTCGTGTCCTGGGATGCGGTGGTCGTGCGCCCAGCGCGCGGCCGCATCCCGGCCGCATCCTGTCCGCGTATTATTTCTTTGCAAGTCCTTAACTTTATTTCATCATTCATTTTTGGTACATGAAAAATATATCATCACATTTTGACTAGTAAAGTAAGATCAAAGAAACAAGAACCACAAGAATCCATTTTAGAAGATACCCAACTTTCATAACTGCTCCTTTGAGTTGGGTTAGGGCCTTCTCGATACACTCATTGTTGCTTCCTCAGACATAGTCTCGTGTCTAACCTCTAATCTAGCAACAAGTGCACTTGTCTCATTTATAGCCTCTATGCTAGCTAAAAGTGCACGAACATGTACTAAATTTCGCTCTATCAATATATCGATGTACTCTTCTTTCTAATACCAAAACTTGCATCCATTCTACATAACAAAATTTGAAGTTAGCACAACTAGTCAAATCTAGAGCACAAACCGAAACTAAAAAAAGCGCATACCCCATCGTCTAAGCACTTGATGAACACCCATCCTGAATGTTTCGGCGTTGTAGACACGCGGCGCACGATCATCCTTGGGCAGTGGTCGCACTTAATGAGTGGCAACGGTGCGCCGGTGAGCTTTTGGGTAAGCACCGAGCCTAGCCGACCGCCATTTGTGTATCTGCTGACGAACCACCGACGGTGCAGATCCGAGCGGCTAGAGGAGGAGCCACTGCCTGCATGTGGCCTTGCGGCCCTGCCAGGGCCTTCCGGCGAGGTGCCCGGCCAGTCCATGGCGCGGCCCGGCCTCCCACAGCCGGTCGAGCTCAAGACCGACCGGACCCGCCCCAAATCCGGCCGACGGGTGCGCAAACCAGGTGGCCATGGTTGGGTAGCTCGGCGGCGCCGAGGGGAAGGGGTTGGGCGAGCTCGCGTCCGAACTGCACTGCTGCAATGGCGGCGGCGGCAACGAGGGAAAGAGTGGGGAAAAGTGGAGGGGGTGCGGCCGGAGGGAGGGAGGGGCGGATAGAAAAAGGCCCGCCCTGTGCCACCGACGGGCGGGCCAGGGGAGGACACGTGCAGACGACCTGCGCGTCCGCGTGGTGTCCGTTTCACTCCAAAAAGGCGCAAGCTTGGGCCGCTGATAGGTCGAAAGTGGACACAAAACGGACAAAAGTCCGTTTGCTCCCGCGCGCCGGGCCGCCTTGTTTGTCCGTTTTACCCCAAACGAACGAGGCCGGACAAGATAGGGTCGCGCGGTGGAGTTCGGCCTTAGTCTGTTGTGGTTGTAGATGGTCTAGCCTGTCATCTTTTACAATCGGACGGAGACACCCTAAGCTTGAGGAGCCGGAGACGGCGAATCGTCGAGGAAAGAGTAGCAAGAGAGCAAAGTGAAGGGTGGTGCATGGGAGGGAGGGAGGGGAGCCTGGACCATGCCCGAGGGGTGAACGGGGCGGGGCGGGGGCTATAGGCTCGCCTTGTCTCGGGGGACAGGCAGCATTCATTTCTTTCGCGAGGTAATAGCACCCCAGGTACCCTAACTTGCACCCAATGTGATGATCTAGTCCCAAACTTGCAAAACTAGACCAAGCCATACCCCAACTTGCATCCAATGTGATGATTTAGTCCCAGGCCAATGAGAACTCGCCAATTGGCTGGGCCGGTCAGTGCGCGCATATTTGCACAAAACCCCCTGCCGTTTGTCTGATTCAACCTGCAGTATCCCCCCACCTGAATTAAATCTGTCGGAGGAATCCACTTCACGTCCGGTCCAGATCCAGCTCCACTCGTTCCCCATCTGCCCCCTTGCCCCCTCAACTCCAGCATCAGCTTCTCCACGCCGACAGCAAGCTCGCCGCCGCCGTCCAGCTCACCGCCGTCGTCCAGGCCGCCCCCATGGTATCTTGGAGTGAAGGATCGAGCTCGTCGTCAGACGGCTACTCTGTGACAAGTGAGGTTAGTTCTTGACTATGTCTCTAGCAGTTAGGGATTGAGCAAAAATGGGAAGGGTGTATGTTCTTGAGTAGCAAAATTTCAGCATAGATGATGCCTGCCTCTTTGCTGACTAGAATATGTTGTAAACAATGTTGTAGGCTCCTGCTCCTGCCACCATTTTCTGCTCTGAGTGGAGAGGCCTTGCTACAGATCTTGCAGCTAGATGTGAACATGAAGATGTTTGTGAGAAGTTTGTGTCTTTTGAATCAGTTGACAGTGGGAGGAGATATCTTGCTTGTGCACAAAAGGTTAGTAGATCTCCAGTTAATTTTCAAACTTGCAATGTGTTAAGTGATCTGTATAAGAGTGTGGAGGAGTGCATCTTCCGTTAACAGCTTGTTGTTTTCTGAACTTAACTGATTTTAAATTAACTTAACTGAATTGAAATGAAGTTAAGTGAACCTAAATGAATTTAAATGAGTTAAGTGAACCTAACTTCATTTAAATAAATTTAACTGAATCAATAGTGCTCCAAGATTGTCATTTATCTAAAGTTGTTTTCTTTGTTATTTGGTAGGGATCACCTAAATGCAACTTTGTGGAGTGGATTGACCCTGAATGGCCTGCCACTCTGAAGATGAGTTTAGCCAGGGTTTGGGGCATGTATGATGATGAGAACAAGTTAAGGATCAGTGAGAATTTACATCTTGCTGAAGAAAATCTTAGGGTTGTGAGAGAGAAAGAAAAGATGGAAAAAGATCTGAGGTTTTTTAAACTAGATTTTGCTAAGATGGTGGCTGGCAAGGAGCAGGCAATTACTGAGTTGGGCAATGCAAGACTTGCTGTTTCTGACCTAAAGCAAGAGCTTGAGAAGAAGAAGCTGTCTGATAAATGTAGCACTAGCATTCATCAGGTTGTGAGGGCTAAGGCAGAGAAAGATAGGGATGAGATGAAGCAACAGATGGACAACATGAAGGAAGAGTTGGACAAAGTTGTGTCACGGAGGGATGACCTGAAGAAGGAGAAGAAGAAACTGGAGTACATGATTGGTGATTTATTCAGGCACAAGGAGGAGACAAAGAGCAAGATAAGGAGGGTGAAGGAGATCTTAGATGAATTTGAGTAATTCCTTGTTGGTGTAATGCTGCCTTAAGTTGGAGCTATTAATTAGTTGTACTTCTTTAGTGAACTTTGTTGATTTGTATGCCAGTATCATCTAAGGCACTGAATTTGTATGACTGATTTTAGTTAACTGAATTTGTATGACTGCCCAAGTTATGTTGTTGCAAGGTGTTATTAGATAACTGAAATTTTGACAGTGTTACTGAAGATTCAGTTTCACTGAATTACCAGTTCACTGAATTGAGTTAACTGAATTTGTCTCTCTCTGTTTGCATGTCCAGTTAACTGAATTTGTAGTTAAATGGATTATGAGTTTACCTGAAGACTACTTAACTGTATCAGTTAACTATACAGTTAACTAATTGTATTTGTTTCAGTTAACATGAAGACTAGTTAGCTGAGTTAAAATGTTCAGAACTGGAACTAAACAGAGAATAAGTAGTATAGATTTAGTAAAATGCAGTAAGAGTTAACTGAAGAAAAAACACTGACTCATACATAGATAAAGCACTGACATGCAGTGCACTCATACATAGGTAAATAAAACACTCACTCATACATAGATAAATAAAAGAGTCACTCATACATAGATAGAAGATCTGGGGTGTTTCATAGCTTAATCTTCTGGGTAAAGAATCCTGGCCCACCTCATCCTAGTGACCTGGAAGGGATGGAGATTAGCCCTCCTCCTCCTAGTGGGAATGCCTCTAGGAACTGCTGAACATCCTTGCGGTTGCGTGCTGCAAGGATTCTCTCAGCCAGTTGCCTTCTCTGCATCCTTCTTGCCTCTCTACGCCTAGCTACACTGGGTACCTCTTCTACATCTACTACCTCTCCAGGATCCATGTCCTCCTAGGGTTCTCTTTGGCGTCTGGGGGGAGGAGAAGAGAGGAATTGGCCTTTGACTGCTGGTTGTGCCATTTGGGTTTGGGTGTGCTTTATATAGCAGTAAGAGGGGTGGGTGGTAGGTAAATCTTGGTGGTGGGTGGCTGGTATGTCATTATTGTGGGCTAATATTAGGCTGTAAATTAAAGACAAGCCAATTTTTACAGGCTAATATTAGGCACAAAAGTCAAAATCCCATACCATTGTCCTAGGCTAATATTAGTCAAAAACCCAACCCGGCCCATTATTGTGGGACAGCTAATTTGTATTCAGTAAGTTTAACTGAATTTGTATTCAGTAAACTCCTTTTAACTGAATTTGTATTTGTATTCACTAAGTTTAACTGTAGTTGCTTAACTGAATTTGTATCTGTATTCAGTAAGTTTAACTGGATTTGTATTCAAGTTAATGGCCAGCTAATTTGTATTCAGTAAGTATCACTGAATTTGAAAAAAAATTCAGTAAACTCACTTTAACTGAACAGCAGCATTTTGTAGCAGCATATACAACTAACAACAGCATCAACAACATATGAAACCAACATATACCAAAAGCAGCATATTCAACTAACAACAGGAACAACAACATATGAAAGCAACATACATATAACTTAGGTACTTGCAGCATAAGTTCAACCCACATGCAGTTGCAGCAGTAGTTCAACACAGACCAAAAGTAGCTCAAACTAAGATCTCCTTCACCCTCCACATGCAGCAAAAGTTGCCCATTCGAAACTACAGATAACTTATGTGCTCAGAACTAAGTGATGCACACCTAAATACTAACTGATATGCTAACTTATATGCTACTGAGCATACCTAACTACATTCAGCAGTCTTCAGTTCTTCAGCTGCTTCAGACGCTGGGAGCGGCGCACCTCCCCTGAAACTGGAATCTTCGTCGGCTTCTTCCTCTTCTTCGATCCTTCCCGTGCTTGCCTGTCCACCACCTCCGCTAGCACCTCCTCCACCACCTCTTGCTTCACAATGTCAGGGACCTCTGGCAGCAGGTCCACGTCAATGGGGAGCTCCCTGTCGCCCTCGTTGCCGGCGACGACGGGAGCCAGCATCACAACGTCATCCGGCTCGTCATCAGATAGCACGACCACCTCTATATCCTCCTCGCCTGAAGACTCACTATCCGGCATGTAGCCAGAGTCGGAGTCGGAGTCGTCGGAGTAGCATTCATCGTCAGATGAGGATTGGATGTCGGAGACGTCGTCGTGGAAAAGCAGGTCGGGGTTGAAGCGGTTCCAGTAGGCTGTGTTGACCGGCGTGGGGAGGGCGAGGACGACGTCATCGACGCGCTGCATCCTAGAGGCAACGCGGAACGGATCCGGGTGCGGCGACAGGGTGGTGGCGGAGCGGTACATCCACCACCGCGCGCGCTGCCTCGGATCCTCCGACCGCATCTCGGTCATTGCGAAGCGCAAGACCAGGACCGGAGCGACTCCAGGTGCGGGCATGGCGCGATGCTTCTCATCGTCAGTCATGACCTTTACGAGGCCGCACGCGTGGTGGAGGAGCATCTCGCCGGAGGGGAACCATCTTGCTATCTCCTTCAGGTCCGCGCGGAGCGCGTCGTCGTCGCCGGCCAGATCCTCGATGGCCCTCTGCCATGCGGGGGTGTTGTCCATGGCGGCGGCGGCGGCGTGGAGCTCGGCGGCGGGGGGTTTCTTGGTGGAGCGGGGTAGCGGGGAGTCCGAGGAGCGAGGTGCAACGTGGGTGGACTGGGAGCGCGGTGGAGTTGAGTGGAGTTGAGCTAGTGGAGTGAGGTGGTTGGCTTTAAAGGCCTAGGAAACCGAATCGGCGGAGCGACCGAGCTAGTGGAACGATGGGTCTGCTTAACTATAGTGCGTGGCATTACCTAAACAAATCACTACTACTATCACACTGGCAATGCAGTTAGGTTTGCTATCGACAGGTTCTAGTTCGATGCCCAGGACAAACATTTTTTTATAAAAATTCTTTTTAATTAACAACAGCAGTATTCACTCCAAAATAGATAAGTATTAAGTTAACATAAGCAGTATTCACTCCAAAACATTTTATAAAGTTTATTTTCAGTAAAAAGCAGCAAAATTCACTTCTGTTAACACAATAAAATTCAGCTAAATTCAGAACTCGTGGGTCTGCTTATCTACAGTGTGTGGCACCATCTAAACAAATCACTATTACTATCACACTGGCAATGCAGTTAGGTTAGCTATCCATAGGTCTTGGGTTTGATGCCTAGGACAAACAATTTTTTTCAAAAATTCTTTTTAATTAACAGCAGCAATATTCACTCCAAAACAATTTTTCAAGTTTTTTTTTCAGTGAACAAGCTCTACTCCAAAACAATTTTTCAAGTTTTTTTTCAGTGAACAAGCAAAATTCAATGAACAGCAACATTCAGATATGTTGCAACATTCACATATCTTCCAACATTCAGTCAACTCCTAATTATAATATTTAATTACAAAAAAGGAAATGTATGCCATGGTTTACCATCCAAATAAGTAGACAATATATGCCATATTTTGCCACCAAAAATGAGGCAACTTATGCCACAGTTTGACATAACAAAAAAGGCCAGTTTATGAGTTACATAAGTATAGGCCTTGTCAAAAAATGGTGGCTGACAACTGCCACTAGATCAGGCAGCAGGAAAATCATCGGGAGGAGCATTTAGGTCAGGAATATGACTGGCAATGTCATCTCCAAACATCAGTCACCATGCCCTCTCACCTGCTTGGCCTCCTCTTCCTCTCCCAGCTTCTGGAATTGCTCCTCTCCCTCTCCCAGCACCTGCATTTGCTCCTCTCCCTCTCCCAGCACCTGCATTTGCTCCTCTCCCAGCACCTGCACTTGCTCCCTCTCCTGACCCTGCATCTGCCCTTGCTTCCTCTCCTGACCCTGCATCTGCCCTTGCACCTCTTCCTGGAGCTGAGACTGCACTTGCTCCCCTTCCTCTTCTTGCATTTGGATGCACCTCTCCTCTGCCTCTCCTTTTCTTTCCTCTTGCAATGTCAACTACAGTTCTTGCCCTTGTCTGCCTAGCAATATTCATTTCTGTAGTCACCCTGGGTTGTGGTATTTCAGCCCCAGCAGCAGCAACAAATGAAGAGAGCTCAGGCAGTGGGCCATGGACCCTTTGAGGAGGTCTTCTTGCTCTGTCCGTGCTGGCCATGTTAAAAACCATACTAGTTGGTGACTCAGTAGAATCCAACCTAGGATCTGACCTGTTTGGAAAGATGTTCTGCAAAGAAAGATGTTCAGATAAGCTCATTTTAGGGAGTTCATGCATTAGAGCCAACTGTGCAAAATGAGATGCAACAGAAGCATACCTGAAGAAATGTTGGATCGTCATAGTTATCATCAACAAGCTCTAGCCCTTTTGCAATTAGTGCTTCCTGCCACCTGTAGTGCCCTTTCCTGTTGTGGTCAGCTCTGCCACAAATTGAGCAGTGCATTGTCACACCTTTTTTGTTCAGATATCTAACACCATTCCTGCTTCTCTTCTCTTCTGTTGTTTTCTTCCTGTTTTTCTTTGGCCTTCCCAACTGTTTAGTGAAAACTGGTGGATATACTTTGTCTCCATTCTGTTTCTCCTAATGTTTTGGATCTCTAAGTGGAACCAGAGTGTATCCATATGATTTCAGATAATTCTCCACACTGTAGCAGTCATGAACCATTGTCTCTGGGTCAATTCTCTCCTCCCTGCAGCATGCTATACTATGGCCACATGGTACTCCAGAGAGCTGCCATCTCCTGCAATCACAAGTGTGCAAGCACAAGTCAACTGTATAACTAGAGTTACCAGACTGAACTCTGAACAATTGTTGGCCAGCTTCAGAGACATGGCAATTAGCAGCAAATTTAGTGTTCTTGTCTAGTTTCTTCTTGATCTTTGGGCATATTCTCTGCCCTGCCCACTTCTCTATACCCTCTCTCTGTTTACTCACTAGCCTTTGCATGATCTTGTAAAAGATGTATTCCAACATGGACAACACTGGCATCTCTCTGCCCTCCAGAATGTAGCTGTTAAATACTTCAGAGTTATTGTTCAGCAGAATATCACACTTGGGAAAGACACTAAAAATGATTTACACCATGTCTTTGGATCAAGTCTTTCAGTTCAGTGGAAAGCAGCTGCACTGTGTCCATCTATTTTCTCACAGTTTTGGCTCCACTTAACCCTATTTGGTGCTCTTGCAATGGCCTATAGATCTTGCTTCAGTTGCTCTCCTTTGTGCTTCTCATTGAAATTCTGATAAATATGCCTAACACAAAACCTATGCTCAGCATCTGGCTAGATTTTTTGCACAGCATTGATCAAACCTTTCTGCTTGTCACTCATAATAGTGAAAGGAGCAGTATTTGTGATGTTAAGGTCATCTCTCAATGTAGTGAGAAACCACTCCCAAGAACTAGTGCACTCTACTTCTACCCAACCCATTGCAATGGGGAAAATGCAGTCATTAGGATCAATACCCACTGCACTAAGCAACACTCCTTTAAACCTATTTTTCATGTGACAGCCATCAATGAAAATAATAGGTCTGCATCCCTTGAGCCAACCCCTTTTGCATGCATCATAAGACCAATATAGAGTTTTCAGACATTTCCTGCCCTGTGGGAAGTCTTTGTCTCTAACAACCTCAGTTGACAGAAGAAATGTAGATCCAGGGTTGGTATTCCTCAATTCATGACCATAGTCCCTAAGCCTACTGAACTGCTCTACTTCATCACCATGGATCTCCTTAAGTGCTGCAGTTCTTGCCCTAGCTAGCTTCCATCTGTTAGGGGTGACATGAAATTCATTGGTGATTTTTCTTGAAAATGTACCTAGTGACATCTTCTGGTCATCTCTGGACTCATTTATGAAATACTTGCACAGGAATTTTGCTGTCAGTGACCTTATCTTCCATTTCTTCTGACACACATGTTCTTCATAGTAAGTCTTGATGACAAAACCCCCTGTCCTGTTGTCATTGCCAGCATACAGATACCATGGGCAACCATCTTCACAAACTGCTTCAAGTCTCCTCTTATCATTCTTTATCTTCTTGATCTGCACTCCATTTCTAACTGAATATGCAGTCAGTGCATGTCTTAGTTCAACCACATCAGCAAATACCATCCCTACTTTAGACACAGGGGAAATCATGTCCACCTTTGCATTGAAAGCTTTAAACTTGTACCTAAGTTCATCTTCTTGCTCAGTTGATAGGTTGAGATCTTCATCCTCAAGCAAGTATTCAGGCTCCACATCATCCTCATCCTGATCAGCTTCTTCATCAACATCAAAGTCAATGTTGTCATCATAAAGATCATCATCACCATCATCTATGTCATAGTCACTGTCACTGAAATCAGAATCTGAAACAACTACATCTTCAATAACTGTTTCTCCATCTTCAGTTAGCATGGTGTGCTCAGCACCCTCAATAAGCAAACTTTGTGGGTCTGTTCCAATTGGTGCAATCTCTAACAAGGGATCTTCAGTTAGCAAGTTCTGCTCAGCACCATCAATAAGCAAAATCTCTGGGCCTATTCCATTTGCTGCAATCTCTGACAAAGGATCTTCTACAAAGACTCAAACTAGGCTATGGGAAGGGGATGCATTTGCTGTTGCAGAACTTGTTGTTGATGTTATGAAAGATAGGGGCAATGTGCACACCAAGTTAGACCTGAATTTGCTGATGAAATCTGTATGGTCAACCATGACTACAAGCATCTTATGCTCAGCACTAGCTCTTATCATATGCTGCACATCCTCATCACTGCTAATTCTGATCAAACCATCTAAGATTGGTTTATTTGGTTTGCTAAAGTAAATGATGTGCTCACTCAAAGGATATCCCAACCAAACCAAGTGTTGTTCAAGAAATGAATAAGAGAAAGTGCCAGAGTCAACAAAGTCTAGCACCTCAACAGAAGGATTCCAGTACTCCAGGTTTCTGATTGGGCCACAGAAAATTCCACCATGCTCAAGTTCCAGTGTAAAAAATGGACTGTCCACATTTTCTCCATTTGCTGCATCACACACTGTATTCAAAACAAAGATGCATCAGTTCAAAAACAAATATTCAGTTAACTGAATAAACAAAGATTTAACATACTTGAACAATAGCTTAAGGTTCAGTTAACTGAACCTTTCAGTTACCTACAGTAAGCTGAAAAAAATTCTGATAACTACAGTACTTGACAAAATTCTGATAACTACAGTAACTGCAAATATTCAGTTAACTACAGTAACTGAACATATTCAGTTAAATACAGTAACTGAACATATTCACTGAACTACAGATAACTGAACATGTTCAACAGCAAAAACTAGTTAAATTTCACAAAACGAACAGATGCTTGAGTAGAGTACATGCTAAAGCAGAACAAAAAGGCAACTACAAAGGCATTAACATCTAATTTGTCCCCCATAAACTCTAGCTATCGTGTCGAACCCAAACCTAATTTCATCTGCCGAAAACCTAGCTCCACTTCGCCATAGATGACCCTACTCTATAAACACAACTAGACGACCCCGATTCGAGCACAAATGGACGCGATTAGAGCTGCAAACGGCGGGGCGACGAGCTCAGAGGAGCAAAGCAGAGGAGAGGAGAGGGAGGGAGGAAAAGAAAGCAGAGACGGGGCGCCGAGCTCACAGTAATCAGGAGGGAATGCACCCAACGGCCGGACGAGATGAGCAGATGCCGGCATCTCCACGTCGCCGGCAAACGGCGGCGACGACGCCTCGGTCGCTGATGTCACCATCGCCTCGCCAGCCCGTGAGCTCTGTCGCCCCAACAGCGACCAACCTCTCCCTCTCGAACGGGCGTGAACTCGTATGCGACAGATTTAATTCATGTGGGAGGATACTGCGGGTTGAATCAGATAAACGGTAGGTTTTTTTGCAAATATGCGCGCGCTGACCGGCCCAGCCACTTGGCAGCCAATTGGTGAGTTCTCATTGGCCTGGGACTAAATCATCACATTGGATGCAAGTTGAGGTATGGCTTGGTCTAGTTTTGCAAGTTTGAAACTAGATCATCACATTGGGTGCAAGTTAGGGTACCTGAGGTGCTATTACCTCTTCTTTCGCCCGGACGCACGCATAATTAGTACGGGTAGTACTCCAATCCACTATTGGCCTCGAACTCGGCGCCCCGCCCCGGCGCGGCCCCCAACACCCAACACCACACCAGCGCCCCTGCCTTATCCGCAGCGTCCTTCCTTCTTCCTTCCTACCGCCCACCCCTCTCTCTCGCCCACCCCTCTCTCTCTCTCTGGCTAGACACGGCACGCACGGGCACGGGCACGGCGCGGCGCCTGCGCCTGCGCGCAAGTAAAAGAGGAGGAGACCTTCTGCACGCTCGGCTGTTGCCTCCCGCGCTGCCTCGTTCCCACCCGACACGCGTTGCTCCTGCGCCGCGAGCAACCAACAGTCGCAAATCGCCGGCGATGAATGAGGCAGGCCGCTCGTCGCACTCACTGGACTCCGTCCGGACCGACGCAGGCCAATTGTCATGGTATATGGCATGGGCACCACGCTAAGCCAAGGCACCGCGCCCACTTTGTCAGCGTGCTAGTTCTGCTAGGCAGGTCCGTCCCAACACATATTGGCGATCTAATAGCATCTCCAGCCGTTGGCCTTCCAGGAGGCGCTAAAAATCGCCACTTGAAAGCGCACCGGCGCAAATCGCGTGTTGGGAACGTGACGTTACCCAGTCGCGGCGCCCACGATTTTTTTAAAAACTAAAATACGGCACAAACAAGGCGCAAATCAACCCAATTTTAGCGAGTTCATACATATTTAAAATATTTTACAAAAGAAGAAAAAAACGCTACTAGGCCCGTCGTCGCCCTCGCCGTTCCTCGCCGCCCGCCGCCCGCGAAGCTCTACATGCCGAGAAGCCTGTAGAACTTCGTGTAGTCGCCGCCGTCGTCGTCGTCGTCGCCTCCTCCGTGGGCGTCGTCCCTGCTGCACCCCTCCCCAGGTTGGCGCGGCGGGTTGGACGGTCCGGGGCGTCCTCGTAGCTGTCGAGGATCACCACGCCGTTCTCGTCCTCGCGCCCACGCTTGCGGGCGACTATCTCCTCCAGGGCCCGGCGCTGCCGGACCATCTCGTCGCGGAGGTAGTCGTCCCGCGCCCACTTTAGGGCGGCCTCGTTGGAGAAGCCGTGCCGGACAATGGCCTCGTAATCCGCGGGAAGGCCGGGCTCCACCTTCGGCCTGATGAGGACGAGGCGGCCAGAGGTGGGGGAGGAGTCGGCGATGCGGACGCCGGGGCTGCGGGTGCGCTGGCTGACCCACGTGTCCTGGGGCTCCAGCTTGACGGGACGGAGGCAGTGAGAGCCGGACGAGGAGGAGGACGCCACCGGATCCATGCGCCTCGGCGTCCACGAGCTCCCACACCGGCGGGAGAAGGACGGGGGAGCAGGGTACTCCAGCCTAGGCGTGTTGTGGCCCTCAATGTACTCGAGGACGGCCTCCAGCGTGCGGCCGGACACGCCCCACTATCGGCGGCGGCCTTCCGAGTTGAGCCTTTCGGAGGGCACGACGCCGTTGGTGGCCGCGAGCTGCTCGGCGTGGCGGCGACGGAAGTAGGGCTCCCACAGCGGTCTGTCGGGGACGTACCTCGGACCTTCCCTCGCCGCCTACGGCAGATTGGCGCGGATACGCGCGATCTCCGCACGCCGCGCCGCCCCGGTGGGCGGCGGCGGCACCGGGACCCCCCGCCGGCGCTGATCCTCCACGCCCCGGGCACCCACATGTTCGACGAGACTGGGTACTCGGCCTCATAGAGGAGCCGAGTTTCGTCCTCATGAAGGTGGCGGCGGCCGAAGCCGTTCGCCGCCGCGCCATCGCTTGGAAAGCGCTCGGCCATGGTTGAACTGGAAACGGCGAGAAGAGAGGGAGGAATGGGGGTTTCGAGGAACGAGGGTATCGGCGGTGAAGAGCCTGTGCGTCACCGGCGCGCTGGGGACGGCTTATATGGGCGGAGGCGCCGCGCGTACGCGTGGCCGCCATGTGTACGCGTGGCGGGCGAGGGACGCGCGTCGTCCCGTTTTCACTGGGCCGCCCGTAAGGCATCAATGAAGGAGGCTGATCGGCGTCAAGGAGGGCCCGCCGATTTTCGCGTCAAAAACGATTCGGCCGGCGCCCCCAAGCACCCACCAGCGCGTCGGGTTTGGACTGGGTCCGTCGGCGTCAATCTCGGCCCGAGCCGATGAAAAAAGACCTTTGAAAACGCGACTGGACCAATTTTTTTGGTACCGACGGCCGAAAAATCGCCTAAGGGTTTTGTTGGAGGCGCGGCTGGGATGCTCTAATCTACTATGCGTCAACTGTTCCAGCGTTGAAACTTCAAACTTGCTCCATCCGTGCATCGGCGCCAGCGTAAAAGCCCGGCGCCTACGCGTACGTACGTGCCTCTAGAGGCTCAGTCGTACGTATGTGTGATTGTGTGATGGCCAAGGCATCACCGGCCGCTCGCGTAGCGTACGAATCCACTGTCGCGCCATTATGATTTGCTTGTTTTCATGATTAAAAGGCCAGATCACTGCCGCGCTATTTATGGCCGGACGACGTGAAATGACCCAAAAGAGAGACGAGACCGTTCAACAAAACTATACTGTATCAAACTGAAGGAGACGGGGTACAAAATTCAAGCAAAACGGAAATGGTGACTGCAGCCACAGGTTCTATCTTTAAACGCACTCAAGGTTGAGATCGTCAAGATGACACCGTCACCATTTACAATTTATTCCGTGTGAGTGGGACACACATTTAATCAAATACGAGCATTTCATTTGCACCCCCGCAAAAGGAAAATGATTTTCTCCCAGATGGATTTGAGGTACAGCCACCACTCCTGTCCATCCAACCAATGGTGGCTGCTTCTCTATAATGTTATTTATTATAGATGAAAATACATATACATAAATAAAAAGGCTCAGAAAAATCACGTAAAAATATAATCATAAATGAGAAAAATGTTTTTTATGTTTACTTATGTAGTTAAATGGTTGCACAATGCGGCAAACATGTAGTTTTTTCTTTTTGCTTCAAACTAGAAAGCTTGCACATATCAAGTGCTGGCCAAATGAGATTCGCACCGGTATAAATAAGAAAAATGACAAAATAAAACAGAAATGGTTGCCATCAAATAGAAAAACATAGAATTGCCACCGAATATATACAAAATTTGTCATTGTAAATAGGCATATTAAGTTGTCATCACAAAATGTATATAGTTTGCCATTTTGGTATAAAAAAATGCAGGCATGTAGCGATACGAATAAGTCATATGAGAACACATCAAGAAGTTGGCCATGCTCCATGGCAAACACAAGCACATAACAAATTTGCCACGATCCATGGCAAGAAACTATATAGGACCCTACACAAAATGATGGAAAAATTATATAAAGAAGCTCTCTAATTCATGGAAAAAAATACTAAAATGTATGAGCGGTTGATATGGAAAATTAAAAAAAATAGAGGTCTATATGTACGCAAAATATAGTTTTATCTTGTATAATTAGACATGTCGGAAAACCCATAGATATTTGCACAAGTGACATGACAAAACTTTTTTCCCTAAAAATGTCATGTCACCAGATCAATTTTTCCCCCAAAAAGTTCCCATGTGGCAATGACAAATTTACCAACATTTTTATTAGATACAAAACAAAAAATGTTATCCCCAGCCCACCAGGGTTCAAATCCAGTTGCTCGCATTTATTCTTAGATTTACTTCAGGATTTCTGGCGATACGCTTTCGGTGGGAGGAGACATTCCCGTTGACTACGAGGCGCCTACGGTGACTTCGTAAAATCTCAAGATGATATGCCGGCTCAGTCCCTCGGAGGTGCTCATAAGGGTAGGGTGTGCGTGTGTGCATTCATATATATGAGCGCTTGCGTCTATACTGTGTTCAATGAAAATATCAAGATACACATAGTATGTACAACAAAAATGTCGTCATATATGAGAAAAACTTTGGCGTCAATTAATTTTCCGTGGTATGTTTGAAAGTTTGTCATGGCAAGCTCAATAAAATAGTCGGGATGCGTACATCACATTTGGCATGGTATGTGAAAAAACGCAATTGCCATGGTATATAAAATGCAAACGCCATGGTAAGTACAATACAGTTGCCATGTGAAAAAGTAGCTTTTAAAAAAATCCCATGTTTTTTAACACAGTATAGACGCAAGCGCTCATATATACGCAAGATTCCTAGATTTTCCGTTTGATCATTACATATTTCTAGGTGTTGTGGAGCAAAAATACTAAGCTTGCCATGTGGGCATTTTTGAAAAGTTGTAAATTGCCATGATTTAGAAAAAAAAAATCTAAATTTTCTGTGTGACAAAAAGTATTAATGTTTGTAAAGGATTGCCATGGTTTTGATTTTCTTTTCCTAAATTTGTCATGTAACATAGCAATTTTTTTGAAATATAGCCATGATTTAGAAAGCACACAAATCACAAATTTTCCATGTGACATTGCAAATTTATCAAAAAAATCCTGCCATTTGTGGGGACAGAAAGAAAAATCTGAATTTTCCATGTGAGGAGAACAAAAAAATTATATGTTTGAGAAAACAAACTTTTCTGAAGTTTGCCATGTCAATGTGTCAAAAAATTGTCATGTCACTTTACAAAAAAATCACATTGAACATGGTAAATGTGTGTGTGTGTGTGTGTGTGTGTGTGTGTGTGTGTGTTTGCACAGTTTTTTTTTCACATGACAACTACTGTGATCATGGCAATTGTACAAAGATTCGTACTGGACACATGGCAATTAAGCAAAAAAAATGTTTCCTAAGCAAAATCATGGCATATTTGTAGTGGGAACACATATGAACTTGCCATCATTGAAAAACATGGCAATTCTAAAACTCTACAGACTACAGTAGCAAAGCAAGCCCCTATAGCAATGCAATTTCAGAACAATCATGATTGCAGGCTAGTGGACACAGGACTGCAGGCATGTGTAGGAAAAATGTTGGCATGGCAAATGTATGAAAAAGTCGACAGGGTGAGAGCTTCATTTGCTCGGTTCGGTCGCTGCGTGAACGGTTGCAGATGATGACGTGACAGCAGCCTTGCATCGAGATCCGTACTATTAGACTGGACGCTAGGAAGAGTGTTCGCGCTCAATCGCTAGAAAACTGACGTCAGTTCTTTAGACTTTAAGGGGGGAATCTGACAAGTTAGGCTAAATTTTTTCTTTTTGGAAATAGGTCTAATATAAAGTGGGACCATGAGAAACGCATATCTACTCCATCTTACAAATCAAACACTTTCACACAAAAGATAATGTGAAATGAAGATGCTCCCTCCGTTTTTATTTACTCTGCATGTTAGAATTGACTGAAGTCAAACTTCGTAATGTTTGACCAAGTTTATAGAAAACAATATAAACATTCATCATAACAAATCTATATGACGTGAAAGTACATTCAACAATAAATTTAATGGTATCGATTTGTTATTGTATATGTTAGTGTTTTTATTTATAAAATTTGTCGAAATTTACAAAACTTGGCTTTGACCAAAGCTAATACACAGACTAAATAAAATGAAGGGAGTACTTAACATGGTCATGATAACTAACATGACCACAATTAAGATTCCGATTTTTTATACAGGTGCAATTAACTCAACTGTAGTACTCCTCCTCGAGTTACGACACCGCACTTCCGTCATCAAAGATCGCATCAATTACAGTTTGTAGCACTCGTTGGAAATAAAATTTAACAAAAAAGATGATCAATTATTGTTACACTGTGTGGCGTTACACATTATTGACTTAGCATTTTTCAGAAAGCTTGGGATGCGACGCTGGTCAGACGTATAGCGTCAGTCAGGCAGGCGCTACACAGTATAGTGTGGCGCCTAACTATCAGACGCTACACAAAAGGGTCCGCCGGATGATTTTTTTTTTTTTGCCAACGGTTCATTTTATGATACTGTTTCGTCCACTGATCAAATTTATCGTTTTTGCCGCCCCCAACACCCAACAGCACAACAGCACCCCTGCCTTATCCGCAGCGTCCTTCCTTCCTACCGCGCGTGGGCTCCCTCTCTCTCTCTCTGGCTAGATTCTAACTGAAGGGGAGGGGATACAAAATTGAAGCAAAACCAAATGGTGAATCCAGCTAAAGATTCTTTTTTTAAAGAAGAAGGCATGGATGAGTACAGCGTACAAGCACGCTGGCACATCACCTAGTACTGCTCAAGATTGACGTCGTCAAGATGACACCGTCTCAATTTACAAATTATTCTGTATGAATGAGACACACTTTGTATTTGCATCCCCGCTAAAGAGAAAATGATTTGCTCCCAGATGGATTTGAGGTACAGCCACCATTCCTGTCTATCCAACCAATGCTGGCCGGTTCTCTATAATGTTATTTATTCTACTCCCTCTGTACCGATTTAATTGTCGCTGGGAGTTTCTAGTACAATTGCCATCGCGTTACGATGTTTCTGTCGTTTCCGAAACTACCCTCCCACTCTCTCGCTCGCTCACCTCAGCCACTCGCAAAAGGCTCACAAATAAAAAAAATGTTGGCCAAATGAGATTCACACCGATATAAAACAAGTAGAATGACAAAAGGACAGAAATGGTTGCCGTAAAAAATAGATTTGCCTTGAGAATAGCATGAATGTGCCTTGAGAATAGCACATACTAAAATTCTTTAATTGCCGCCATAGTAATAAAAGATTATAGATGGGCATACGAGTAGAACAAAGAGATTTCCTACAAACATCGCCATTGAATATGTATAAAATTTGTTACTGTAAATAGGCATATTAAGTTGTCATCAGACAGATGTGTATAGTTTGCCATTTTGGTACTAAAAATGTAGGCATATAGCAGTACGAATAAGACATATGAAAACACGTCAGGAAGTTTGCCATGCTCCATGGCAAACACGGGCACATAAATTTGCCATGATCCATGGCAAGAAACTATATAAAAGCATATACAAAATGATGGTAAAAATTATAAGAAGATGTTCTCTAATTCATGGCAAAACAATATCGTCATCTATGGCAAAAACTTTATAAAAAATGTGAGCACAAAATCACATACCAAGTTTGCCATGGCAAAAAGTTTTCCATCAAAAAAATATAGGTGTCAATAAATTTGCCATGTGACAAACTGGAACATAAAAAAATCACATGCTTTAGAAAATCAAAGATTTGTAAATTTTCCATGTGACCATTACATATTTCCACAAAAAGTTTCCTTGGTTTTGTGGAACATAAGTACTAAACCTGCCATGTGGACATGTTTTAAAATCTGTAAGCTTGCCTTGATTTAGAAATGATAATAAAACTTATTTTGCCGTGTGAGAAAGTGGAATTTTTTTGTAAAAGTTGTGATAATTTGTAAAAACTAAAATTCCTAAATTATACAAATGATCATGCAATTATACAAAGATTCGTACTGAACACATGGCAATTAAGTTTTGTTGTTTCCGAAGCAAAACCGGGGCAAATTTGCACTGGGAATGCACAACATGGCAATTCTAAAACTCTACGACACCAATTTAACTTTCAGGGGAAGCAAGCACCTATATCAATGCAATTTCAAAATAACCATGATTTTAAGGGAGTACGGGGAGGTAATTTCCTCCACACGTGCTCTATTTGTACAAAAGAAACGAACTAGAATGAAGCTAGTGGGCACAGGATTGCATGCATGTGTACGAAAAATGTTGACATGGCAAAATTTATGAAAAATTTCAACCATACTATAGAGGTGAGAAGGAAAAGCGGTGCTTCGTTTGCTCGGTTCAATCATTGCGCAAACGATTCCAAATGATGCCATGGCACCAGCCTTGCGCCGAGATCCGTACTATTTGATCGGATGGTAAGAGGAGCGTCCGCTCTAAATCAATATAAAATTGACGTGAGTTCTTTAGTCTTGGAATTTTTTTTCGACAAGTTATGCGAAATAAAAATTTCTTTGGAATTAGGTCTAAAGTGGGACCATAGAGAAATGCATATATACTCTACCATACAAATCAAACACTTCCATACCAAAAAAATGACAATGAAGATAGCACGGTTGTATGACAACAATTAAGACTCCCCCAAAAAAATCATAGGTGCAATTAACTCAACTGTAGTACCACTCCTCGAGCTAAGACATTGCACTTCCGTCATAAAAAATCGCATCAATTACAGTTAGTAGCACTCGTTAATTTTTTTTTTGACAAAAATGATGATCAATTATTGTTCTCCGAGCTATGCCACTCATCTCTCTCTGCTAGTGTGCCCAATTTATTTTTTATTTTGAATAAGGACCTCTTCTTATCTTCCATTTTCCCTTCCCCGTGGCCTTGGGAGGAGCTGCCATATCGCTGGGGTAATGGATTGGGAGACTCAGCGCTCCCCACCTGAATAAATACACAGACCCGCTATCCCAGGAACCCCAAGCCAAGCCAGGCCAAAACGGCGGCTTTCCGGCGGTTTTCTCGGTGGCTAATTGCTCATCTAGGCAGTTTCCGGTGGAATTTGGCGTCTCCTCTCCGTTGAGTTTGCCGTGTGATTTTCTTGTGGTTTCTTCTCCTGGTTCTCCTCGGCTACTTATCTTGGCAAGCATTTCCTTGCCCACAACTGCCCTGTTCGTCTTCCACCTCATGCCCGCTTGACTTCAGAATGAAACTCTGGTCCTGACAGAATCTAGATCGAGTCAAATGGGTTGGAAGCAGCTGCCATTGTATACAATTTCCATAGTATACAAAATAAAAATGCCATTGTAAATACAATGCATTTGCCATGTGACAAAGTAGAAGCATTTTTTAAAAATCCCATGATTTAGAAAATCAAAGATCTAAATTTGCCATGTGACGACTACATATTTCTACAAAAAGTTGACATGGTTTTGTGGAGTAAAAGTACTAAACTCGCCTTGTGGACATTTTTAAAAAGTTGTAAAGTTGCCATGATTTAGAAATCATAAATTTGACATGTGTAAAAAGTAGAAATGTTTTTAAGAATTGCCATGATTTATAAAAAATAAATTTCCTAAATTTGCCATGTGAGATTTTTTTAAATGCCATGTGGGCAATTGCATGACTTCGAAAGAACAAAATCCATAAGTTTGCCATGTGACATTGCAAATTTATTAAGAAAAATGCCATCAGTTTTGGGGTCAAAATGAAAATTCTGAATTTGCCATGATCGCAGTACAAACATTTATTAAAAAAAATCTGAATATGCCATGTTTGGGTAAACAAACTTTTCTGAATTTTGCCATGTCAGTGTGTCGAAAATTTTCCATGTCATTTTACATAATATTTCACATTGAACATGGCAAAAGTGTGTGTTTGTATAAAAAAAAGTTTCACATGACAAATACTGTGATCATGGCAATTGTACAAAGATTCGTACTGGACACATGGCAAATTTGTAGTGGGATGAACTTGCCATGACAGAAAAACATGCCAATTTTAAATCTTTACGGTGCCAATTTAACTTGTCTAAAGCAAGCCCCTATAGCAATGCAATTTCAGAACAACCATGACTTTGAGGGGGTACAGAGAGGTAATTTTCTCCACACATGCTCTGTTTGTACAAAAAGAAACAAGCTAGAATGAAGCTAGTGGCCACAGGATTGCAGGCATGTGTATGAAAAATGTTGACATGGCAAAATGTATGAAAAATGTCGACCATGCTATAGCAGTGAGGAGGAAACGCGGTGCTTCGTTCGCTCGGTTCAATCACTGCGCGAACGATTCCAAATGACCCCGTGGCACCAGCCTTGCGCCGAGATCCGTACTATTTGATCGGATGGTAAGAAGAGTGTTCGCTCTGAATCGCTAGAAAACCGATGTTGGTTCTTTAGTCTTTAGGAACCTTTTCCCTTCGTTCTGATGCAGAGGCCGGGGTAACCTCCTTTTCGGAAAAAAAAGAACCTTTTCCCAACAAGTTAGGGTAAATAAAAATATTCTTTGGAATTAGGTCTAATGAAGTGGGAGCATAGAGAAACGCATATCTACTCCATCGTACAAATCAAACACCTCCACACAAAAGATAATGTCAAACAAAGATAACACGGTCATGATCACTAGCATGACCACAATTAAGATTCCAAATTTTTTTACAGGTGCAGTTAACTCAACTGTGGCAGTACTCCCTCGAGTTAACACACTGCACTTCCGTCATCAAAGATCGCATCAATTACAGTTTGTAGGCACTTGCTAACAAAAAAGATGATCAATTATTGTTCTCCTCTTCTCTTCCATGTCCCCTTCCGCCGTGGCCGTGGGAGGAGCTGCCACTTCCCCGGGGTAAAAATGGACCGGGAGACTCCGCGCTCCCCGCCTGTATAAATACACAGACCCACTACCCAGCAACCGCAAGCCCAGCCGAGCCCAGCCCGACGGCTTTCCGGCGGTTTTCGCGGCGGCTGGTTGCTCATCCGTGGGCGGTTTCCGGCGGAATTTGTGTTCTCCTCTCCTGCTTCTCCTCGGCCACCTACCTCGGCAAGCATTCCCCTTGTCCGGAACCGCCCTGCTCGTCTTCCACCTCGCGGCCCGTTCGATTTCAGAACGAGACTCTGGTCCCTGACGGAGCCTAGATCGAGGCAAATGCGTTGGGAGCGGCGGCGGCCATTGTAGTTCGATCCGTCCGTCCGAGAACGTTGCTTTCTGGTGAGCTTTTGGCCCGTCTCTGATTATTCTTTAAAGCTACAGAACAAAAGCTCGCGCGGCAGTTGCCGTCTTTTCCATGGTTGGTCATGGCCTGCCTCTGCCTGCTCCACAGGTGCTCCGTCCGTCCGAGGCGATGCTGCGGAACAGATCGAGGAGAGCGGTTGGCGCCGGAGGCGGGGGCGGAGGTCTCATGCCTCAACCTGAGCCCCTCGCCGGCGCCACTGCTCAGTCTTCTTCTTCCCCGAGGCCGTACATGGCGCTGCCGCAGGCTGGGTTCTTGGACGGCGCGGAGCAGGGGCCCTCCTCCTCCATGAGCCCCACCTCCATTCTCGAGACCAAGCAGTTCTGCTGCTCCGCGCTGCCGCCCTTCCTCTCGGAGAGAAGCCTCAGGAAGGCGCAGATGGAGACGGCCGCTCTGGGTGCGGAGCCGGCCGGCGCCGGCGGCCTCGCCGACGTGCTCCGGGAGCACGGCAACGCCGAGGCCGGCGGCCGCAAGGTGGTGTTCGGGTCGCAGCTCAGGATCCAGGTCCCGTCCGGCAGGGCCGCGGAGCTGGTGTCCTCCCCGATAGAGTTCGGCGTCAAGAACCGGGACGCCGTCCTGTCCCCGGCCAGGAGGTTCCTGCCGGAGGTCGTCAGCTCGCCCACCGCCCGGGTGTTCGCCGCCGGCGTCGCCCCGGGGGAAATGGCCATGTCGGAGGACTACACGTGCGTCATCTCCCGCGGCCCCAACCCGAGGACCCGGCACATCTTCGACGACTGCATAGTCGAGAGCTGCGGGGATGTGCTCGTGGACAACGGACCGGGCACCGCCGCCGTGCCGGCGAGCGGTTTCTTGAGCTCTTGCCATGCATGCCGCAGGCAACTTGCAGGGCATGCCAATGATACCTTCATCCATCGGTGAGTTTCCTTTCTGTATGTATGCAGATCTCTTTAAAAAATTATTACTCGCCATTTTAATAATTTTCTTGTACCAAATATATGGTTTGTAGACACTGCGTATATGTTGATGATTGATTGATGTCGCTGTTTCTACCGGTTGCTCTGCTTATATATGCGAATGGTCTGTCCATGATAAATACAGTATAAGATGATCTGAAAGCTTGGAGGCATGAATTTTGACAACATGCATGATGAACTTATACTGCAGGTACTGAAACAACACAATTTACACAAAAAAGAATGTGCATTCACAACATGGAGCAGAATGTAATTTCTGAATATACTGTCACAACTAGTAGTATGCATCAGATGCAGAGTAGATAGAAGGCAGGGGAGGGATAAAATTATGCACTGACATCAAATTCTCAGTTTTTAGTTACTGCCAGTATTTGACATGAGTGCTTCATCATTGCAAGTTTTATGTGTGTAATCATCAACTCGCTGATTGTTGATATATAGTATCAACATAATTCATCTGCAGTATACTTCATCAAGATCATGGCAGTTTTATATGTTATTAGGGATCTTTGAGGATGGGTCTGATTCTTCTTCATTATTGGAGCTTAATTAGTAGAGTAGGCCTTGTTTGGTGGGAACAAAATATGTCCTTGTGAGGGAGTTGTTTCGATTCCAGATCGCTTTCACGTAGAAAACCATGCAAAACAATCTCATTATCCTATTGTTGGGGCCCTACCCCGGGGGATTATGTTAACAACTAATTCCTACTACTCCGTCCCATAATGTAAGACGTTTTTTAATGCTATATAAGACGGAGGGAGTAGCTAGGGATAAACTATTTGGCATCCTAAACCAGGTCCATGTCCCAAGCCTACTCCTGAGTCCTGACCATGACCCGGACCAGCTATCATCATCATCCACAAATACAAAAAATACAAGGCAGGGGAGGGATAAAATTGTGCATTGACATCAAGTTCTGGTTTTTATTTACTGCAATTTGACATGGAGTGCTTCGTCATTGCAAGTTTTATCCATGTAATCATCAACTCACTGATTGTTTTCGAAAAGGAGGAATACCCCCGGCTCTCCGTCAAGCGAAGCAGATAGTACATCTTCAGTATATATACTTCATCAAGATTATGGCAGTTCTATACTATGCCAATAATATATCTTCGTCGATGGGTCTGATTCTTCTTCATTATTGGAGCTTGTATAGTAGAGTAGGCCTTGTTTGGTGCGAACAAAATAAAATGTTTCCTTCCGCATCGCTTTCGCGTAGAAAACTATGCAAAAAGAAGCTCATTATCCTAATGTTGGGTCCCCTGGGGGATTATGTTAACAACATCCTAGGGATTAAACTATTAGGCCTCCTAATTGATGATGTTGCTAAATGCTAAACGAGGTCCCTGTCCCAAGCCTACTCCTGACCATGACCCGAAGCAGCTATTATCGTCATCGCAAATACAAAAAAAGAATCGCATAGTAGTATATGCTTGCTAGTTTGACAGCCTTATGCCAAAAGATTATACTGAGTTGAGTTTGGTTCGATAGGAAAGGGATCTGTGCCATGTCTTTGTTCATGGATTGAAGTGATAAACTCAAACCTGGAGATGCGCTCAAAAACTTTTAGCCGGCCTCACGATTTCAGATGCTATCTTCTCGATCAGAGCAGTTTTGTTTGTGCCTCTGCTTTGCACAAAGAGCATAACATGAACATCAATTGCCCCCAAAAGCTCTGCTTTTTTTTAAATAACTCATCAGTTGGATATTATTGGCACATTTCTGTGATATAATTGGTCCTTTTTTCTTTCTTTCTTCATCAGGGGTGGCAAAGCATTCTGCAGCGACGAGTGCCGGTACCGGGAAATGCTTTTCGACGAAGCGGTGGACAACCTGCGCTAGCTAGCTAAACGGGCGAGGGACGGTGCGTTTCACAAGAGTGTTTCAGTGGAGGAGAAGGCATGCATGATGGCCCTGAATAACCGAGATGAGATTTATTGTTTTTCATTTTTGGTTTCTTCTCGACTTTGCAAGACTGGATGATGTTTTTTGGTCATGGAGAACAGAATGATTTTTAGTCTTTTGCCGCGGATTAAAAGAACTTTGCCCCCTGAATCACTGAAAGATGTTGTTCGACGTTCTAGTTAAATGGAATGAAATTTGATGCCAGTGTTCTTCTACCCTGCCCTGTATGCTGCAAGTTAAATTCTGGCCATTAGAGGTGACATGGAGCCATTTGTCCCACAATGCACTCTGAAAGAAACTGTGTTCATTAAACTACTGGAAAGCAAAATCATCCACAGCATGGCTCTTTTGACAGATCCACTCTGATCAAAACAAAACACCAGTTAGTACTCGTCAATCATCAAATTTTCTGGGTTTTTTTTTTCAATCACCATCAAACACTTTGCTTTGCTTGCTTATTCATCAAAAGGGAGGATGGAACTGAAACCAACTGCACCCTGTTCAGTGATTCAAGGGGGCCAAAAGTAGCCATCTTGAAAAAGATTCATAGGTTTGTGTGGTTTGCCATGGCCCATCACTCGTACTAAAACAAAATGCAGCAGCCCGGACCGGCATAATGAGAGCTCAACTGCTCCTAATCATCACGCTGTTTGTGTAAAAAAATCGGTGGGTGCAGTGCAGGTGCTGGACCAAACATGATTATGAGTTATGATTGTCATGCCATCATTCATGGGTGAGTGAGTTCTGCTTGTACTGTTGCCTGTTGGGTATCGATCTTTTCTTTGTCTTTTGGTTGCTGTTACTGCATTATTGGTGCTGGTACTGCTTTTGACCCCTGAGGAATCATGGGCAAGGGGTTAATCTGAGCTTTTTTGACCCCTGGTAGGTTTATTAACCTGGCAGGTCACTGCATCTGATTGTTCATATGCTAGTTCTAGTGACTTTCCATTTTCCATGTTTCGACACAGTTTATCAGTCTATCGAACCTAGCTAGGTTATGGACTTTGAAGTTTGAACCACTATTTTCTTAACGGTCTTATATTTATATCACTAAAGTAGTGATTGAAACGATCTTATATTTAGATCACTAAAATAATGATCTAAACAAACTTATATTTCTTTACTGAGGGAGTACTTGGGAGCGGAATCATGGGCAAGCTTAAGCTTTTGAAACCTGACTGATAGGTTTCTCTCTCACAGTCAAATTCATGCGTTCCACACAAGTCCTCTAATCCTACAATAATAATATATGAAAAATCCCTTAGAAAATGCTAAAGTTGAAGACTGAAGCAAAGCCATGGGAATATCTTCTCTGCTGCTGATGGAATTCCTTCAGCAAACACTACATACTGGCAATCATCAGGGCTTCAGATTTAAACTTGTTATTAACAGTGGAGGTTTACACGGCACGAAGTGGCGAGCGAGCGAAACAGCGGGCGCGATCACGCGAGCGGAGGACGAGGGTCGGAGGACAAGAAGCTGTACACCGCCGCGTCCCTGGCCTCGCCGTCGCCGGCGCCGGGGCGGACGATGTAGCTGCGCAGCACCCCTTCCATCTGGAACCCGGCCTTCTCCAGCGCCCTCTGCGACCTCGTGTTCCCGACGTCCGTCACCGCCTCCAGCCTCCCCAGCCCCGGCAGCTCCTCGAACACCCTCCCCACCACCTGCGCGCGCCAAGAACACAGCAAGTCAGTCACTCGACGCGCGAGGCCGAACCGGAGCTCCGCCCGGGTTACCAGCTAACGGAGTTACCATCCTGATGGCGGCGGAGGCGATGCCGCGGCCCCAGTGGCGGTGCGCCAGCGCGTAGCCGAGGTTGGCCCGGTGGCCGCCGTCGTCCGGGTAGGGCCACACGGACACCTGCCCCACGGGGCGCCCCGCCACGCAGACGGCGCGGAACCACGGGTGGCCGAGCACGGTGTCCCTGATCTGCGCCACGGCCTGCTCCCTCGTCGCGCACAGGGGGCGCTTCAGGTGGCGCATCACGCGCTCGTCCGACGCCCACGCCATGAAGTCGTCCACGTCCGCCAGACCCAGCGGCCGGAGCGACACCACCGGGCCCTCCTCCTCCGGTCGCCGCCGCCGCTGCTGATGCCGCGCGTCGCCATCAGGGTCCATCGCTCCCCGCCCGCCTCTCCTCGTGTAGTTTGATTGTAGTCTTTGGCGATTGAGAGTTCAACGTTTTATCGTCTTGCTTTTCGATACCTGCTCATTATTCAATTCAAATGGTTCTTTCACTTGTAAATTTTGGCATGGCCCTCTCGTCGCGGTCCGAGACGACGAGAGGCTGAACATGACCATGTCCCTGGGCCGGCCCTTGAGCACGAGGTAGCGCCGGAGCACGCCCTCCCTCACGAACCCGGCCTTCTCCAGCACGCGCTGCGACGCCGGGTTCTCCACGTCGGCCACCGCCTCCAGCCGCGCCAGCCACGGCCACTCCGCGAACGCCGCCGACGCGGCCATCCGCACCGCGCGCGTCGCGATGCCGCGGCCCCAGAAGCCGTGCGCGACGCGGTAGCCCAGGGACGCCCTCGACGACGACGAGCCCTCCTCCCCCGCGGGCTTGACCGAGATGGAGCCCACCACCACGGTGCCGACGCAGATGGCGCGGTACCACGGATGCGGGAGGACGTGGTCGAGGATGTAGCGGCGGGCCTCGTCAACGCGCGTGTAGGCCTCGCGGCGCTGGAAGAGCACCACGCGCGGGTCCGACGCCCACGCGAAGAGCGCCTCCGCATCGGCCTCGGTGAACTCGCGCAGGGTGACCTCCGTCTCCGGCGCCGGCTCCCGTCGCTGTTGCTCCATGCTTCCTCTCGCTTTGTGGCGTGTACGTATTATTTATGTGTGGATGAGCCGGCGATCTTGACCGGACAAAGAAGCTACTCGCCGCGGTTTTGAATCGACTCCAGACTTCCAGAGTGCTTCAGACTCACAGACAGAGACCAAGGGAAATGCATGCCCCGGTGAATCTTTTTTTAATCAGTCTGACTGATTTTTCATTTGGTCTCGGTTGAATTTTCGGGTCCAATGGTACACTGACACGTGTGAGGTGCTGGTTTCGAGTGGTTCCTCTTCTTCCTCTTCTGTATAAGGCCTCGAGGATTTTTGCAGGAATTTCATAGGATTGGATTTTTGTAAAAAAAAAATTCTTTAAAGTCCTTTGGTTTGTATGAATAAAATCATATTTCTATAAAGAAATTCTTCCAATCTTTCGCATTTCATAGGAAAATAAACATTAGCCTAGACTCAATGAAAAAAAATTCCTATGAAGTGAATTGTTGAGTAACGTGATTGTATAGGAAACATAGGTTAGACTAGGAAATATTCTGGCTTGCCTTGTACTTTAAGTAGATCATGTACTCCTATATATATGCCCACGAGACTCAAGCAATACAACGAATTATTTCACCAAATCTCTTTCTCCTTTCTAACATGATATCTATCGTAAGTCGATCCTAAACCCTAGCCGTCGCCGCTTTCGCACCCGCGCGCCGCCCCCGGGGCGGTCGGCTTCCATGACCGCCGCCGGGGGCCGCGCCGCCCGTACCTAGAGTTCATTCGCCGATCGTGTTGACCCGCTGCCCTAAAGAGTCTTTTCTCTGAGCTTTGCTTTGGAGTTTTCTGTCTTTCGCCGGTCATTTTGATCGCGTGGTTCCTTTTTAGTTTTCCGATCTATTCTTGATCGGTTTGCGTCGCCCACCGTCGCCGTCGACCCCGAGCGCCTCTACTCCGACCCCGGCGCGACCAGCCGGCCTCTCCTCCGACCCGGCTGCCACGCGCGCCGAGGCGGCCCTTAGGCCAGCCGCCATCCGCGCGTGGTCCGCCCGTCGCCCTGCGCCGGTCGTACCGTCCTGCTCCGACCGGGACTCATGCATCACCCTGACCCGGCGGTCTCGCACCATGCTGCGGCCAATCATAGCCGCCCTGCCGCCCGCCGCCGCCGGCTTTATCTCAGACTCCGCCGCCACCGCGCCTCCACCGAGCGGCGTCCCCGACTTCGCGCGCGATCGGATTGATCACCCGCCCACCGCCGCGATCCGCCTTATCTACACCGTGCGACCGACCTGGCCCGTCGGTTGCGCGCGCCTCCGCAGGCTCCATGAAGACCGTCCCGAGTTCAACGTGCCCCTCTACTGATCGAGCAATGGGCTGCCGCTGCGTCGCCCCGTCGGGCCGCAGCGCCGCCGACCCGTGGTTCTTCTCCCAGCTGCACCGACCCGCGTCACCGCTGCGTCGCCCCTTCGGACCGTAGTACCGCGGCCCGCGGTCCACCGCCGCCCAGAGGCTGTCCGCTCCAGGTCGCCCCCATGGCAGCACCGACCCTCTCGCCGCCACTGCGTCGCCCCGTCGGGCCGTAGCGAGCGTGGCACGCGGTCCACGCCGCCGTCCAAAGGCCGTCCCCGCGGTTGCACCGACCCGCGCTCCTCCGCTGCGCCGCCCCTTCGGGCTGTCGCGCCGCGGCCCGCGGTCCCTGCCGCCGCCTCGAGGTCTTCCCGCCGTCACCCCGGCCTGCCCGCCGCCGTTGCGTCGCCCCTTCGGGCCGTAGCGCGGCGGCCCACGGTCCACTTCCTTGTCCACACGCGTTAACTTCCCGTGGTATGCGTCGCGCCGCCTCCCTTGGTGCGGGAACGCCACCGTCCGCGCCGGTCTCCGTCATGCTGTCGGGTTCTTCGCCTACTTTGAGCACCGCCGCCGCGCTCCTAACCTAGTGTTGGGGAACGTAGTAATTTCAAAAAAATTCCTACGCACATGCAAGATCATGGTGATGCATAGCAACGAGAGGGGAGAGTGTTGTCCACGTACCCTCGTAGACCGAAAGCGGAAGCGTTAGCACAACACGGTTGATGTAGTCGTACGTATTCACGATCCGACCGATCCAAGTACCGAACGCACGGCACCTCCGAGTTCAGCACACGTTCAGCTCGATGACGTCCCGCGAACTCCGATCCAGCAGAGCTTCACGGGAGAGTTCCGTCAGCACGACGGCGTGGTGACGGTGATGATGTTGCTACCGACACAGGGCTTCGCCTAAGCACCGCTACGATATGACCGAGGTGGAATATGGTGGAGGGGGCACCGCACACGGCTGGGAGAGATCAACTGATCAACTTGTGTGTCTAGAGGTGCCCCTGCCCCTGTATATAAAGGAGCAAGGGGGGAGGCCGGCCGGCCCTCTATGGGCGCGCCAGGAGGAGGAGTCCTCCTCCTAGTAGGAGTAGGACTCCCCTTTCCTACTCCTACTAGGAGGAGGAAAGGAAGGTGGAGAAGGAGAAGGAAGGAGAAGGAGGAAAAGGAGGAAAGGGGGGCTGACCCCCTAGTCTAATTTGGTTTGGGCTAGGGGGCCGCGCGCCCTGCCTCCTCTCTTCCACCACTTGGCCCATGAGTCCCATTACTTCTTCCTCGTATTCCTGTAACTCCCCGGTACCCCCGAAAATACTCGAATCACTCGGAACCTTTCCGATGTCCGAATATAGTCGTCCAATATATCGATCTTTACGTCTCGACCATTTTGAGACTCCTCGTCATGTCCCCGATCTCATCCGGGACTCCGAACTACCTTCGGTACATCAAATCACATAAACTCATAATATTATCGTCACCGAAACTTTAAGCGTGCGGACCCTACGGGTTCGAGAACTATGTAGACATGACCGAGACATGTCTCCGGTCAATAACCAATAGCAGAACCTGGATGCTCATATTGGCTCCCACATATTCTACGAAGATCTTTATCGGTCAGACCGCATAACAACATACGCTGTTCCCTTTGTCATTGGTATGTTACTTGCCCGAGATTCGATCGTCGGTATCTCAATACCTAGTTCAATCTCGTTACCGGCAAGTCTCTTTACTCGTTCCGTAATACATCATCCCGCAACTAACTCATTAGTTGCAATGCTTGCAAGGCTTAAGTGATGTGCATTACCGAGAGGGCCCAGAGATACCTCTCCGACAATCGGAGTGACAAATCCTAATCTCGAAATACGCCAACCCAACAAGTACCTTCGGAGACACCTGTAGAGCACCTTTATAATCACCCAGTTACATTGTGACGTTTGGTAGCACACAAAGTGTTCCTTTGGTAAACGGGAGTTGCATAATCTCATAGTCATGGGAACATGTATAAGTCATGAAGAAAGCAATAGCAACAAACTAAACGATCAAGTGCTATGCTAACGGAATGGGTCAAGTCAATCACATCATTCTTCTAATGATGTGATCCCGTTAATGAAATGACAACTCATGTCTACGGTTAGGAAACATAACCATCTTTGATCAACGAGCTAGTCAAGTAGAGGCATACTAGTGACACTCTATTTGTCTATGTATTCACACGTGTATTATGTTTCCGGTTAATACAATTATAGCATGAATAATAAACATTTATCATGATATACGGAAATAAATAATAACTTTATTATTGCCTCTAGGGCATATTTCCTTCAGTCTCCCACTTGCACTAGAGTCAATAATCTAGTTCACATCGTCATGTGATTTAATACCAATAGTTCACATCACCATGTGATTAACACTCATAGTTCACATCGACATGTGACCAACACCCAAAGGGTTTACTAGAGTCAATAATCTAGTTCACGTCGCTATGTGATTTAACACCCAAAGAGTACTGAGGTGTGATCATGTTTTGCTTGTGAGAGAAGTTTAGTCAACGGGTCTGTCACATTCAGATCCGTATGTATTTTGCAAATTTCTATGTCAACAATGCTCTGCACGGAGCTACTCTAGCTAATTGCTCCCACTTTCAATATGTATCCAGATTGAGACTTTGAGTCATCTGAATCAGTGTCAAAACTTGCATCGACGTAACCCTTTACGACGAACCTTTTGTCACATCCATAATCGAGAATCATATCCTTATTCCACTAAGGATAATTTTGACCAATGTCCAGTGATCTACTCCTAGATCACTATTGTACTCCTTTGCCAAACTCAGGGCATGGTATACAATAGGTCTGGTACACAGCATGGCATACTTTATAGAACCTATGGTTGAGGCATAGGGAATGACTTTCATTCTCTCTCTATCTTCTGCCGTGGTCGGGTTTTGAGTCTTTAGTCAACTTCACACCTTGTAACACAGGCAAGAACTCCTTCTTTGATTGTTCCATTTTGAACTACTTCAAAATCTTGTCAAGGTATGTACTCATTGAAAAACTTATCAAGCGTCTTGATCTATCTCTATAGATCTTGATGCTCAATATGTAAGCAGCTTCACCGAGGTCTTTCTTTGAAAAAACTCCTTTCAAACATTCCTTTATGCTTTGCAGAATAATTCTACATCATCTCCGATCAACAATATGTCATACATATACTTACCAGAAATGTTGTAGTGCTCCCACTCACTTATCAAAGCGTATATTCCAACTCCGAGATGCTTGCACCAGTCCATAGATGGATCGCTGGAGCTTGCATATTTTGTTAGTACCTTTAGGATCGACAAAACCTTCTGGTTGCATCATATACAACTCTCTTTAATAAATCCTATTAAGGAATGCAGTTTTGTTTATCCATTTTCCAGATTTCATAAAATGCGGCAATAGCTAACATGATTCGGATAGACTTAAGCATAGATACGAGTGAGAAATTCTCATCGTGGTCAACACCTTGAACTTGTCGAAAACCTTTTTGCGACAATTCTAGCTTTGTAGATAGTAACACTACTATCAGCCTCCGTCTTCCTCTTGAAGATCCATTTAATCTCAATGGCTCGCCGATCTTGGGCAAGTCAATCAAAGTCCATACTTTGTTCTTATACATGGATCTCATCTCAGATTTCATGTCCTCAAGCCATTTCACGGAATCTGGGCTCATCATCGCTTCCTCATAGTTCGTAGGTTCGTCATGGTCAAGTAACATGACCTCTAGAACAGGATTACCGTACCACTCTGATCCAGATCTCACTCTGGTTTACCTACGAGGTTCGGTAGTAACTTGATCTGAAGTTACATGATCATCATCATTAGCTTCCTCACTAATTGGTGTAGTAGTCACAGGAACAGATTTCTGTGATGAACTACTTTCCAATAAGAGAGCAGGTCCAGTTACCTCATCAAGTTCTACTTTCCTCCCACTCACTTCTTTCGAGAGAAACTCCTCTAGAAAGGATCCATTCTCAGCAATGAATATCTTGCCTTCGGATCTGTGATAGAAGGTGTACCCAATATTTTCTTTTGGGTATCCTATGAAGATTTACTTCTTTGATTTGGGTTGAAACTTTTTCACATAATCATCGCAGTCCCAAACTTTAAGAAACGACAGCTTAGGTTTCTCGCCAAACCACAGTTCATACGGTGTCGTCTCAACGGATTTAGATGATGCCCTATTTAACGTGAATATAGATGTCTCTAATGCATAACCCCAAAACGATAGTGGTAATCAGTAAGAGACATCATAGATCGCACCATATCTAATAAAGCACGGTTACGACGTTCGGACATACCATTACACTGTGGTGTTCCAGGTGGCGTGAGTAGTGAAACTATTTCACATTGTTTTAACTGAAGGCCAAACTCGTAACTCAAATATTTTACTTCTGTGATCATATCGTAGAAACTTTTATTTTTGTTACGATGATTCTCCACTTCACTCTGAAATTCTTTGAACTTTTCAAATATTTCACACTTGTGTTTCATCAAGTAGATATACTCATATCTGCTCAAATCATCTGTGAAGATCAGAAAATAATGATACCTGCTGCGAGCCTCAATATTCATCGGACCACATACATCAGTATGTATGATTTCCAACAAATCTGTTGCTCGCTCCATTGTTCCGGAGAACGGAGTCTTAGTCATCTTGCCCATGAGGCATGGTTCGCAAGCATCAACTGATTCATAATCAAGTGATTTCAAAAGCCTATCAGCATGGATTTTCTTCATGCGCTTTACACCAATATGACCTAAACGGCAGTGCCACAAATAAGTTGCACTATCATTATTAACTTTGCATATTTTGGCTTCAATATTATGAAAATGTGTATCACCACGATCGAGATCCAACAAACCATTTTCATTGGGTGTATGACCATAGAAGGTTTTATTCATGTAAACAGAACAACAATTATTCTCTAACTTCCATGAATAACCGTATTGCAATAAACATGATTCAATCATATTTATGCTCAATGCAAACACCAAATAACATTTATTTAGGTTCAACACTAATCCCGAAAGTATAGGGAGTGTGTGATGATGATCATATCAATCTTGGAATCACTTCCAACACACATCGTCACTTCACCCTTAACTAGTCTCTGTTTATTTTGCAACTCCCATTTCGAGTTACTACTCTTAGCAACTGAACCGGTATCAAATACCGAGGGGTTGCTATAAACACTAGTAAAGTACACATCAATAACATGTATATCAAATATAGCTTTGTTCACTTTGCCATCCTTCTTATCCACCAAACACTTGGGGTAGTTCCGCTTCTAGTGATCAGTCCCTTTGCAGTAGAAGCACTTAGTCTCAGGCTTAGGTCCAGACTTGGGTTTCTTCATTAGAGCAGCAACTCGTTTGCTGTTCTTCTTGAAGTTCCCCTTCTTCCCTTTGCCCTTTCTCTTGAAACTAGTGGTCTTGTCAACCATCAACACTTGATGTTTTTCTTGATTTCCACCTTCGCCGATTTTTGCATCGCGAAGAGCTTGGGAATTGTTTTCGTCATCCCTTGCATATTATAGTTCATCACTAAGTTCTACTAACTTGGTGATGGTGATTAGAGAATTCTGTCAATCAGTATTTTATCTGGAAGTAACTCCCACTTGATTCAAGCGATTGTAGTACCCAGACAATCTGAGCACATGCTTACTGCTTGAGCTATTCTCCTCCATCTTTTAGCTATAGAACTTGTTGGAGACTTCATATCTCTCAACTCGGGTATTTGCTTGAAATATTAATTTCAACTCCTGGAACATCTCATATGGTCCATGACGTTCAAAACGTCTTTGAAATCCCGATTCTAAGCTGTTAAGCATGGTGCACTAAACTATCAAGTAATCATCATATTGAGCTAGCCAAACGTTCATAACGTCTGCATCTGCTCCTGCAATAGGTCAGTCACCTAGCGGTGCATCAAGGACATAATTCTTCTGTGCAGCAATGAGGATAAACCTCAGATCACGGACCCAGTCTGCATCATTGCTACTATCATCTTTCAGCTTAGTTTTCTCTAGGAACACATATAAAACATAGGGAAGCAATAACGCGAGCTATTGATCTACAACATAGATATGCAAATACTACCAGGACTAAATTCATGATAAATTTAAGTTCAATTAATCATATTACTTAAGAACTCCCACTTACATAGACATCCCTCTAATCCTCTAAGTGATCACGTGATCCATATCAACTAAACCATGTCCGATCATCACGTGAGATGGAGTAGTTTCAACGGTGAACATCACTATGTTGATCATATCTACTATATGATTCACGCTCGACCTTTCGGTCTCCGTGTTCCGAGGTCATATATGTTATATGCTAGGCTCGTCAATTTTAACCTGAGTATTCTGAGTGTGCAACTGTTTTGCACCCGTTGTATTTGAACGTAGAGCCTATCACACCCGATCATCACGTGGTGTCTCAGCACGAAGAACTTTCGCAACGGTGCATACTCAGGGGGAACACTTATACTTTGATAATTTAGTGAGGGATCATCTTATAATGCTACCGTCAATCAAAGCAAGATAAGATGCATAAAAGATAAACATCACATGCAATCAATATAAGTGATATGATATGGCCATCATCATCTTGTACTTGTGATCTCCATCTCCGAAGTACCGTCATGATCACCATCATCACCGGCGCGACACCTTGATCTCCATCGTAGCATCTTGTCGTCTCGCCAATCTTATGCTTCCACGACTATCGCTACCGCTTAGTGATAAAGTAAAGCATTACAGCGCAATTGTATTGCATACAATAAAGCGACAACCATATGGCTCCTACCAGTTGCCGATAACTCGGTTACAAAACATGATCATCTCATACAATAAAATTTAGCATCATGTCTTGACCATATCACATCACAATATGCCCTGCAAAAACAAGTTAGACGTCCTCTACTTTGTTTGTTGCAAGTTTTTGAAGGAAATATGCCCTAGAGGCAATAATAAAGTTATTATTTATTTCCTTATATATCATGATAAAAGTTTATTATTCATGCTAGAATTGTATTAACCGGAAACATAATACATGTGTGAATACATAGACAAACAGAGTGTCACTAGTATGCCTCTACTAGACTAGTTTGTTAATCAAAGATGGTTGTGTTTCCTAACCATGGACAAAGAGTTGTCATTTGATTAACAGGATCACATCATTAGATGAATGATCTGATTGACATGACCCATTCCATTAGCTTAGCACCCGATCGTTTAGTATGTTGCTATTGCTTTCTTCATGACTTATACATGTTCCTATGACTATGCGATTATGCAACTCCCGTTTACCGGAGGAACACTTTGTGTGCTACCAAACATCACAACGTAACTGGGTGATTATAAAGGAGCTCTACAGGTGTCTCCAAAGGTACATGTTGGGTTGGCGTATTTCGAGATTAGGATTTGTCACTCCGATTGTCGGAGAGGTATCTCTGGGCCCTCTCGGTAATGCACATCACATAAGCCTTGCAAGCATTGCAACTAATGAGTTAGTTGTGAGATGATGTATTACGGAACGAGTAAAGAGACTTGCCGGTAACGAGATTGAACTAGGTATTGAGATACCGACGATCGAATCTCGGGCAAGTAACATACCGATGACAAAGGGAACAACGTATGTTGTTATGCGGTCTGACCGATAAAGATCTTCGAAGAATATGTAGGAGACAATATGAGCATCCAGGTTCCGCTATTGGTTATTGACCGGAGACGTGTCTCGGTCATGTCTACATTGTTCTCGAACCCGTAGGGTCCGCACGCTTAAGGTTTCGATGACAGTTATATTATGAGTTTATGAGTTTTGATGTACCGAAGTTAGTTCGGAGTCCCGGATGTGATTACGGACATGATGAGGAGTCTCAAAATGGTCGAGACATAAAGATTGATATATTGGACGGCTATATTCGGACCCCGGAAGTGTTCCGGGGAAGTTTTGGATAAAACCAGAGCACCGGGGGGTTACCGGAACCCCCCGGGGGGTTAATGGGCCTCATGGGCCTAAAGTGGAGAAGAGGAAGGGGCTGCCAGGGCAGGCCGCGCGCCCCCTCTCCCCCTAGTCCGAATTGGACAAGGAGGGAGGGGCGGCGCCCACCCTTTTTCCTTCTCTCCTTCCACCTCTCCTACTTGGACAAGGAAAGGGAGGGGAGTCCTACTCCCGGTAGGAGTAGGACTCCTCCTGCGCGCCTCCTACTAGGGCCGGCCGCACCCCCCCCCCCTTGGATCCTTTATATACGGAGGCAAGGGGCACCCCTAGAGACACAAGTTGATCCACGTGATCATATTCTTAGCCGTGTGCGGTGCCCCCTTCCACCATAGTCCTCGATAATATTGTAGCGGTGCTTAGGCGAAGCCCTGCGACGGTAGTACATCAAGATCGTCACCACGCCGTCATGCTGACGAAACTCTTCCCCGACACTTTGCTGGATCGGAGTCCGGGGATCGTCATCGAGCCGAACGTGTGCTAGAACTCGGAGGTGCCATAGTTTCGGTGCTTGATCGGTCGGGCCGTGGAGACGTACGACTACATCAACGAAACGCTTCCGTTGTTAATCTACAAGGGTACGTAGATCATACTCTCCCCTCTCGTTGCTATGCATCACCATGATCTTGCGTGTGCGTAGGAATTTTTTTGAAATTACTACGTTCCCCAACAGTTTTACGTGGCTGCTACGGGCTTAGCAAGAACCGTTCTTACCTATGCATCAAAACCACAACAATAGTTTGTCAAGTTGGTGCTGTTTTAATCTTCGCAAGGACCGGGCGTAGCCACACTTGGTTCAACTAAACTTGGAGAAACTGACACCCGCCAGCCACTTGTGTGCAAAGCACGTCGGTAGAACCAGTCTCGCGTAAGCGTACGCGTAATGTTAGTCCGGGCCGCTTCATCCAACAATACCGCCGAACCAAAGTATGACATGCTGGTAAGCAGTATGACTTATATCGCCCACAACTCACTTGTGTTCTACTCGTGCATAACATCAACGCATAAAACCTAGGCTCTGATACCACTGTTGGGGAACGTAGTAATTTTAAAAAGTTTCCTACGCACACACAAGATCATGGTGATGCATAGCAACGAGAGGGGAGAGTGTTGTCCACGTACCCTCGTAGACCGAAAGCGGAAGCGTTAGCACACAACGCGGTTGATGTAGTCGTACGTCTTCACGATCCGACCGATCCAAGTACCGAACGCACGGCACCTCCGAGTTCAGCACACGTTCAGCTCGATGACGTCCCGCGAACTCCGATCCAGCAGAGCTTCATGGGAGAGTTCCGTCAGCACGACGGCGTGGTGACGGTGATGATGTTGCTACCGGCACAGGGCTTCGCCTAAGCACCGCTACGATATGACCGAGGTGGAATATGGTGGAGGGGGGGCACCGCACAAGGCTGGGAGAGATCAACTGATCAACTTGTGTGTCTAGAGGTGCCCCCTGCCCCTGTATATAAAGGAGAAAGGGGGGAGGCCGGCCGGCCCTCTATGGGCGCGCCAGGAGGAGGAGTCCTCCTCCTAGTAGGAGTAGGACTCCCCTTTCCTACTCCTACTAGGAGGAGGAAAGGAAGGAGGAGAAGGAGAAGGAAGGAGAAGGAGGAAAGGGGGGCCGGCCCCCTAGTCTAATTCGGTTTGGGCTAGGGGGGGTGCGCGCTCTGCCTCCTCTCTTCCACCACTTGGCCCATGAGGCCCATTACTTCTTCCTCATATTCCCGTAACTCCCCGGTACCCCCAAAAATACCCGAATCACTCAGAACCTTTTCGATGTCCGAATATAGTCGTCCAATATATCGATCTTTACGTCTCGACCATTTCGAGACTCCTCGTCATGTCCCGATCTCATCCGGGACTCCGAACTACCTTTGGTACATCAAATCACATAAACTCATAATACTATCGTCACCGAAACTTTAAGCGTGCGGACCCTACGGGTTCGAGAACTATGTAGACATGACCGAGACATGTCTCAGGTCAATAACCAATAGCGGAACTTGGATGCTCATATTGGCTCCCACATATTCTACGAAGATCTTTATCGGTCAGACCGCATAACAACATACGTTGTTCCTTTTGTCATCGGTATGTCACTTGCCCGAGATTCGATCGTCGGTATTTCAATACCTAGCTCAATCTCGTTACCGGCAAGTCTCTTTACTCGTTCCGTAATACATCATCCCGCAACTAACTCACTAGTTGCAATGCTTGCAAGGCTTAAGTGATGTGCATTACCGAGAGGGACCAGAGATACCTCTCCGACAATCGGAGTGACAAATCCTAATCTCAAAATACGCCAACCCAACAAGTACCTTCGGAGACACCTGTAGAGCACCTTTATAATCACCCAGTTACGTTGTGACGTTTGGTAGCACACAAAGTGTTCCTCTGGTAAATGGGAGTTGCATAATCTCATAGTCATGGGAACATGTATAAGTCATGAAGAAAGCAATAGCAACAAACTAAACGATCAAGTGCTATGGTAACGGAATGGGTCAAGTCAATCACATCATTCTCCTAATGATGTGATCCCGTTAATGAAATGACAACTCATGTCTACGGTTAGGAAACATAACCATATTTGATCAACGAGCTAGTCAAGTAGAGGCATATTAGTGACACTCTGTTTGTCTATGTATTCACACATGTATTATGTTTCCGGTTAATACAATTCTAGCATGAATAATAAACATTTATCATGATATAAGGAAATAAATAATAACTTTATTATTGCCTCTAGGGCATATTTCCTTCACCTAGCCGCCGCCGTCGCCGCTCTTCTTTGGTCGCCGCCGCCGCTACCCACGTAGCCGCCGCCGCCCATCCACCTCCTTCGTCTTCGTCCAGCACCAGCCCGTCGCCAGCGTCGTCATCATCTACCCTGACCACTTAGTCTACTCCGACCACCATTGGTGACATTGGCCCCGCGCCGATGGACGCCGCAATCGTCGTCGAGTTCTTCTCTATTGGCCTCTCCGACTTCTTCGACATGGCGTAAGCTCGTGCAGGTCCCAATCTCCGTGTGCCCGGTGTTGGCAACACCGCCGCGTGCCTGTTGGGTAACGTAGTAATTTCAAAAAAAATTCATACGCACACGCAAGATCATGGTGATGCATAGCAACGAGAGGGGAGAGTGTTGTCTACCCTCGTAGACTGGAAGCGGAAGCGTTAGCACAACGCGGTTGATGTAGTCGTACGTCTTCACGGCCCGACCGATCAAGCACCGAAACTACGACACCTCCGAGTTCTAGCACACGTTCAGCTCGATGACGATCCCCGGACTCCGATCTAGCAAAGTGTCGGGGAAGAGTTCCGTCAGCACGACGGCATGGTGACGATCTTCATGTTCTACCGTCGCAGGGCTTCGCCTAAGCACCGCTACAATATTACCGAGGATTATGGTGGAGGGGGGCACCACACACGGCTAAGAGAACGATCACGAAGATCAACTTGTGTGTCTAGAGGTGCCCCCTGCCCCCGTATATAAAGGAGCAAGGGGGGAGGCCGGCCGGCCCTTGGGGCGCGCCAAGGGGGGGGGAGTCCTCCTCCTAGTAGGAGTAGGACTCCCTTTTCCTAGTCCAACTACGAAGAGAGAAGGGGAAAGGAAAGAGAGGGAGAGGGAGAGGGAAAGAGGGGCCGCGCCCCCTTCCCCTAGTCCAATTCGGACTCCTCATGGGAGGGGGCGCGCCACCTCCTGGGCTGCTGCCCTCTCTCTCCCCTCAGGCCCACTAAGGCCGAATACTTCCCCAGGGGGTTCCGGTAACCCTTCCGGCACACCGGTTTTCTCCGAAATCATCTGAAACACTTCCGGTGTCCGAATATAGCCGTCCCATATATCGATCTTTATGTCTCGACCATTTCGAGACTCCTCGTCATGTCCGTGATCATATTCGGGACTCCGAACAACCTTCGGTACATCAAAATATATAAACTCATAATGAAACTGTCATCGTAACGTTAAGCGTGTGGACCCTACGGGTTCGAGAACAATGTAGACATGATCGAGACACGTCTCCGGTCAATAACCAATAGCGGAACCTGGATGCTCATATTGGCTCCTACATATTCTACGAAGATCTTTATCGGTCAGACCGCACAACAACATACGTTGTTCCCTTTGTCGTCGGTATGTTACTTGCCCGAGATTTGATCGTCGGTATCTCAATACCTAGTTCAATCTCGTTATTGGCAAGTCTCTTTACTCGTTCCGTAATACATCATCTTGCAACTAACTCATTAGTTGCATTGCTTGCAAGGCTTAAGTGATGTGCATTACCGAGAGGGCCCAGAGATACCTCTCCGACAATGGGAGTGACAAATCCTAATCTCGAAATACGCCAACCCAACATGTACCTTTGGAGACACTTGTAGAGCACCTTTATAATCACCCAGTTACGTTGTGACGTTTGGTAGCACACAAAGTGTTCCTCCGGCAAACGGGAGTTGCATAATCTCATACTCACAGGAACATGTATAAGTCATGAAGAAAGCAATAGCAACATACTAAACGATCGGGTGCTAAGCTAATGGAATGGGTCATGTCAATCACATCATTCTCCTAATGATGTGATCCCATTAATCAAATGACAACACATGTCTATGGTTAGTAAACATAACCATCTTCGATTAACGAGCTAGTCAAGTAGAGGCATACTAGTGACGTTTAGTTTATCTATGTATTCACACAAGTATTATGTTTCCGGTTAATACAATTCTAGCATGAATAATAAACATTTATCATGATATAAGGAAATAAATAATAGCTTTATTATTGCCTCTAGGGCATATTTCCTTCAGTCTCCCACTTGCACTAGAGTCAATAATCTAGTTCACATCGCCATGTGATTTAACACCAATATTTCACATCACCATGTGATTAACACCCATAGTTCACATCGTCATGTGACCAACACCCAAAGGGTTTACTAGAGTCAATAATCTAGTTCACATCGCTATGTGATTAACACCCAAAGAGTACTAAGGTGTGATAATGTTTTCCTTGTGAGAGAAGTTTAGTCAACGGGTCTGCCACATTCAGATCCGTAAGTATTTTGCAAATTTCTATGTCAACAATGCTCTGCACGGAGCTATTCTAGCTAATTGCTCCCACTTTCAATATGTATCCAGATTGAGATTTAGAGTCATCTGAACTAGTGTCAAAATTTGCATCGATGTAACCCTTTACGATGAACCTTTTTGTCACCTCCATAATCGAGAAACATATCCTTATTGCACTAAGGATAATTTGACCGTTGTCCAGTGATCTACTCCTAGATCACTATTGTACTCCCTTGCCAAAAACAGTGTAGGGTATACAATAGACCTGGTACACAGCATGGCATATTTTATAGAACCTATGGCCAAGGCATAGGGAATGACTTTCATTCTCTCTCTATCTTCTGCCATGGTCGGGTTTTGAGTCTTACTCAACTTCACACCTTGAAACACAGGCAAGAACTCTTTCTCTGACTGTTCCATTTTGAACTACTTCAAAATCTTGTCAAGGTATGTACTCATTGAAAAACTTATCAAGCATCTTGATCTATCTCTATAGATCTTGATGCTCAATATGTAAGCAGCTTCACCGAGGTTTTTCTTTGAAAAACTCCTTTCAAACACTCATTTATGCTTTGCAGAATAATTCTACATTATCTCTGATCAACAATATGTTATTCACATATACTTATCAGAAATGTTGTAGTGCTCCCACTCACTTTCTTGTAAATACAGGCTTCACTGCAAGTCTGTATAAAACTATATGATTTGATCAACTTATCAAAGCGTATATTCCAACTCCGAGATGCTTGCACCAGTCCAAAGATGGATCGCTGGAGCTTGCATATTTTGTTAGCACCTTTAGGATTGACAAAACTTTCTTGTTGCATCATATACAACTCTTCTTTAATAAATCTATTAAGGAATGCATTTTTGCTTATCCACTTGCCAGATTTCATAAAATGCGGCAAATGCTGACATGATTCGGACAGACTTAAGCATAGATACGAGTGAGAAACTCTCATCGTAGTCAACACCATGAACTTGTCGAAAAAAAAATTCAACAATTCTAGCTTTTGTAGATAGTGACACTACTATCAGCATCCGTCTTCCTCTTGAAGATCCATTTAATATCAATGGCTCACCGATCAATGGGCAAGTTAATCAAAGTCCATACTTTGTTCTCATACATGGATCTCATCTCAGATTTCATGGCCTCAAGCCATTTCGCGGAATTTGGGCTCATCTTCGCTTCCTCATAGTTTGTAGGCTCGTCATGGTCAAGTAACATGACCCCCAGAACAGGATTACCGTACCACTCTGGTGCGGATCTCACTTTGGTTTACCTACGAGGTTCGGTAGTAACTTGATCTAAAGTTACATGATCATCATCATTAGCTTCCTCACTAATTGGTGTAGTAATCACAGGAACAGATTTCTGTGATGAACTACTTTCCAATAAGGGAGCAGGTACAGTTACCTCATCAAGTTCTACTTTCCTCCCACTCACTTCTTTCGAGAGAAACTCCTTCTCTAGAAAGGATCCATTCTCAGCAACGAATATCTTGCCTTTGGATCTGTGATAGAAGGTGTACCCAACATTTTCTTTTGGGTATCCTATGAAGACGCACTTCTACGATTTAGTTTTGAGCTTATCAGGTTGAAACTTTTTTACATGAGCATTGCAACCTCAAACTTTAAGAAATGTCAGCTTAGGTTTCTTGCCAAACCATAGTTCATACGGTGTCGTCTCAACGGATTTAGATGGTGTCCTATTTAACATGAATGTAGCTATCTCTAATGCATAACCCCAAAACGATAGCGGTAAATCAGCAAGAGACGTCATAGATCGCACCATATCTAATAAAGTACGGTTATGACGTTCCGACACACCATTACACTGTGGTGTTCCAGGTGGCATGAGTAGTGAAACGATTTCACATTGTTTTAAATGAAGGCCAAACTCGTAACTCAAATATTTTACTTCTGTGATCATATCGTAGAAACTTTTATTTTGTTACGATGATTCTCCACTTCACTCTGAAATTCTTTGAACTTTTCAAATGTTTCAGACTTTTGTTTCATCAAGTAGATATACTCATATCTGCTCAAATCATCTGTGAAGATCAGAAAATAATGATACCTGCCGCGAGCTTCAATATTCATCAGACCACATACATCAGTATGCATGATTTCCAACAAATATGTTGCTTGGTGCATTGTTCCGGAGAACAGAGTCTTAGTCATCTTGCCCATGAGGCATGGTTCGCAAGCATCAACTGATTCATAATCAAGTGATTCCAAAAGTCCATCCGCATGGAGTTTCTTCATGCGCTTTACACCAATATGACCTAAACGGCAGTGCCACAAATAAGTTGCACTATCATTATTAACTTTGCATCTTTTGGTTTCAATATTATGAATATGTGTATTACTACGATCGAGATCCAATGAACCATTTTCATTGGGTGTGTAACCATGTATGTAAATAGAATAACAATTATTCTCTTACTTAAATGAATAACCGTATTGCAATAAACATGATCAAATCATATTCATGCTCAATGCAAACACCAAATAACACTTATTTAGGTTCAACACTAATCCTGAAAGTATAGGGAGTGTGCGATGATGATCATATCAATCTTGGAACCACTTCCAACACACATCGTCACTTCAACCTTAACTAGTCTCTGTTCATTCTGCAACTCCTGTTTCGAGTTACTATTCTTAGCAACTGAACTAGTATCAAATACTGAGGGGTTGCTATAAACACTAGTAAAGTACACATCAATAACATGTATATCAAATATACCTATGTTCACTTTGCCATCCTTCTTATCCGCCAATTACTTGGGGTAGTTCCGCTTCTAGTGACCAGTCCCTTTGTAGTGGAAGCACTTAGTCTCAGGCTTAGGTCCAGACTTGGGCTTCTTCACTTGAGCAGCAACTTGCTTGCCGTTCTTCTTGAAGTTCCCTTTCTTTCCCTTTGCCCTTTTTGAAACTAGTGGTCTTTGTCAACCATCAACACTTGATGCTTTTCTTGATTTCTACCTTCATCGATCTCAGCATCACGAAGAGCTTGGGAATTACTTTTGTCATCGTAGTATTTGAGAGCAAATAAGCATTAGCCCCCAAGTATGAAGTGGATAACTTGTTATATGCTTTATACTTAGTGCCTATATATGTTGTTTTGTTGAAGATACCTTCAATGTTGCAGGCTGAACTGAGAAGCAAAGATGCCAAAAACTCTGATTTGCAAGAAAATGTGAAGTCGCAACAAGCCGAAGCTGCAAAAGCCAAAGAGGAGCTGACCCAGGCCCTGGCCGGAATGGAAAAATTGAAAGAATCCTTCAATAAAGATCATGCTGCATGGGAAACCGAAAAAGCTGGTTTGACCAAAAGAGCCGTAGATGTCGAAGAAGCCCTAAAACTGGTGGCTGAAGAACTAGCCGGTTTGAAGCGCCAAATCAACGCTATGACCTCTGTTATCTTTGGTAAGTATCTGCTTATGTATGTTGCATCAGTCAATGAATCTTAAAACTGACCACGATGTTGAAAAAAATCTTTGGCAGGAACTCGGATCACTCATCTTGGTGCAGATATGCGGATGAAGCTCAAAGCGGCATACACATTGGTTGAGCAACTATACTCTGGATCTCAGCGAGCCATTAGTACAGCAGCTTATAACAAACCGGCGCCAACGTTGATTAAGGAAACCCTTGAGAAGCCGGGCATGTTACTGGCGCGTATTGCCGAGTTGAAAAGAGCTGCTGCAAGAGCCGGAGCATTAACTGCCCTTATTCGAGCCAAGGCCTGGATTCCAGATCTTGAAGCGGAGGATATCATTAAAGGGTATCCAGGCGTGAAAGAAGACGGTTCAAACTTTGACAATGATGATCTTCGACGGTTGACCAAACAGATGCGGCCAGCGGCCAGCAAATTAGCTGAAGACACTGATTTGTCCCATTTTCAACCGTTTTATGATGCAGAAGGGAAAAGAAGCCGGCCGAGATCCATGAAGTCGAAGAACTGTGCCTCCGATTCATAAGCACACTTATGCCCCTGATATTAACCCTTCTGATCTTATCCATGAAGAAGCAGTATTCCAAGCTTTAACCGGAATCGACTGGTCAACGGCTGATTTCCAGCGACTGGGGCGGGATGAAGAAGTGCGTACACCAACTGATCCGCAACCGTCAAACCGTCGTGATGAAGAGTCCTGATCCGGTCGCCGGTTTATATGGCTACTGTGAAAAACAATGGCACTGTTGAGCCGCTTTAAAGCTTCATGTAATAGGATAGATGAAACTTTGTTTATCTGCCATGCCATCGAGCATGCTTCATAGCCCTTTGTGACAATCTGTGCCGCCCTTCAGGATATATTTTATGCATAGTCTATGATGACTTTCCTTCCTGGGTACAAAAAACTTAAAAGTGTCTAGCGGTTTACCGCTAAACATGTCATAATATCCAAGAAGTATATAGTACTTGAGCTGAATAATCAAGTGTTTGTACAAAAAATAATGTACAGAACATACCTCATTGAGTGAGCAAACGTGTATACAGCAAAGGTGTTTAACACCAACCCGATACATTTGATAATCTCATCTCCATAATGCTGGTCTATCTATTAAACCGGACCGGTATACCTACCAGATTTTCTTCATAACAATGGTGATTTAGTCAAACCATACCGGGTCAGTGACCACCGGTCTATAACTGATCATGAGCCAACAGCTGGTGGTTGGAAAGCAAGCCGGATCAAGGATGCCGGTTTATCAAAAAATACTTATGATTGTCAACAAACAAAATTCAAATAGGAAAATATGCGAGGCTTTTTACGAGCTGCCAGGCTCCAAATCGAGGCTTTTCATGGGCTGCCAGGCCTCTGAGTTAGACCATTTAACAAAGCCTTTTAAGATGGGCCTCCAATTAACCAATCGCCATTTTAACTATGACAAGTTCAGGGTCTGTAAAAGATTGACTTGTCAAACGTTCGATGGGTCATGCCAGGATTACCTGGATAGGAGTGGCTTACTTGATGAAGGCAGGTTAACCCGGGGTTTTAGGTGAATACACCAGGCTTCCAAGCCGTGGCTTGATAGCCAATTACGAGGGTCCTTTCAAACTCTTTGTTGCTTTGCAAAAAAGAGCCCCCAAGTAACTTTGTGAGCGATGCTCAGCGTGTGCCTATGTTTGAGTTTGTACAGTGTACAATACTCTCTTTGGATCCACAAATTTTTCCTTGTGTGGCTGAAATGCCTATCAAGAGGTGTAGCTGTGGTTCAAACATGACCAAGCCCCCTAGTGATTTTCTTTATCTTTATACAGTTGCTAAATCCGATTTAACAAAGACTCTGCTTTGCCCGTTAACTTGTAAAAGCACACATATGATATAAGAAAGAACAGATACCCCGCTTATAACGGAGGCTCCGGTTTATTATATGGTATATACACTGTCATAAATATGTACAGGTGAAAAAGCCTATGGCTTCAAGTATAGTAAGGCCGAAGGAGAGCTATGTTCCATGGCCGCTTTGTCTCCTCCTCCGATTGACGTGAGTCTTCATGCTCTCGAACATCAATGAGGTAGTAGGATCCGTTGTGCAGATTTTTGCTGACCACAAAGGGTCCTTCCCAAGGGGGGATAACTTATGCATATCAGTCTGATCCTGGATGAGTCGGAGCACCAAATCACCTTCTTGAAAGGTTCTAGTTTTAACCCGGCGGCTGTGATAACATCGAAGATCTTGTTGATAAATCGCCGAACGCGCTGCTGCAAGATCACGCTCTTCATCCAACAGGTCCAGAGAATCCTGACGTGCCGTCTCATTATCAGCTTCAACATAAGCTGCCACACGGGGCGAATCATGACGGATGTCACTAGGAAGAACCGCCTCTGCTCCATAAACCATGAAGAAAGGCGTGTAACCCGTAGACCTATTGGGTGTGGTGTTGATGCTCCATAACACAGAAGGTAGCTCCTCGACCCAACAACCTGGCGTCCGCTTTAAGGGAACCATAAGCCTTGGTTTGATACCCCGCAGAATTTCTTGATTTGCCCTTTCTGCTTAACCATTAGATTGGGGGTGAGCCACTGATGCTAGATCAATCCGGATGTGCTCATGTTGACAGAATTCTTCCATCTTTCCTTTTGACAAGTTAGTGCCATTATCTGTTATAATGCTATGTGGAAAGCCAAACTGGAATATCACCTTTTTGATGAATTGAACCGCTGTGGCTACATCACACTTGCTGACTGGCTCTGCCTCTACCCATTTAGTGAATTTATCAACTGCTACTAACAGATGGAACGTGCGCACGGCGGGCAAACTTTGGACATCCATCACATCTTTTGACTAAATCCTCCACATCAGCATGCGTCGTCAACCAGTAAAAACTGTGGCGAAAAGCTTTAGCAACCAATGACTTTGAACCGGCGTGATGACCGCAATCCCCTTCATGAATTTCTTGCAAAATCTCACAACCTTCTTGAGGAGAAACGCATCGTTGAATCGCTCCTGAAACACTGTAACGATGTAACTCCCCGTTGAGTATGGTCATGGACTTGGAACGCCGGATTATCTGTCGAGCCAATGTTTCCTCAGCTGGTAACTCGACCCGGTTCATGTAATCCAGATATGGGATCGTCCAATCCGGTATGGCATGCAAAGCTACCACCAATTGAGCCTCCGGATCAGGAACAGCCAAATCTTCTTCGGTTGGTATTTTGACTGACGGATTGTGCAACACATCAAGAAATACATTGGGCGGAACCGGTTTACGTTGGGAACCAAGACGACTTAAAGCGTCCACTTCTTCATTCTTCCGCCGGTCTATATGGTCCACCTGATAACCTTTAAAGTGACCAGCCACTGTGTCCACCTCTCGCCGATATGCAGCCATGAGTGGGTCCTTAGAATCCCAAGTGCCAGACACTTGCTGAGCCACTAGATCTGAATCACCGAAGCACTTAACCCGGCTCAAATTCATCTCTTTAGCCATCCGAAGACCGTGGAGTAAAGCCTCATATTCAGCTGCATTGTTAGTACAAGGGAACATCAAACGGAGGACATAACAAAACTTATCACCTCATGGGGAAGTTAATACGACTCCAGCCCCCGAATCCTCTAGCTGTCTGGACCCATCAAAATGAATAGTCTGATATGTATTATCTGGTTTCTCCTCAGGTGCCTGTAACTCCGTCCAATCGTTGATGAAATCTACGAGTGCCTGGGATTTGATCGCCGTGCGGGGTGTATATCTGAGCCCGTGGGGTCCAAGCTCAATGGCCCACTTGGCAATCCGGCCAGTTGCCTCTCTGTTTTGAATGATGTCGCCCAGAGGAGCTGAACTGACTACTATGGTAGGATGGCCCTGAAAATAGTGTTTGAGCTTCCGGCTTGCCATAAACACCCCATACACCAGTTTCTGCCAATGTGAATACCTCTGCTTTGACTCAATGAGCACCTCACTGCTATAATAAACCGGCCATTGAACCGGATACTCTTTGTCAGGCTCTTTGTGCTCTACCACAATGGCTACGCTGACAGCCCGGGCATTAGCAACCACATATAATAATAAGGGCTCTTTATCGATCGGTGCTGCCAGCACGGGCGGTTCCACGAGCTGTTTCTTCAGATCTTCAAACGCCTTATCAGCTGCTTCACTCCAGACAAAGTTATCCATTTTCTTGAGCATCTGATATAAGGGAATGGCCTTCTCTCCAAGGCGGCTGATAAACCGGCTCAAGGCTATAATCCGGCAGGCCATACGTTGCACATCGTTAATACACGCCGGTTTAGCCAAGGACGTAATCGATGCAATCTTTTCCGGATTAGCCTCAATGCCTCTGTTTGAAACCAGAAAGCCTAAGAGATTGCCTGCCGGGACACCGAAAACACACTTCTCCGGATTGAGCATCATCTTGTAGACCCGGAGATTGTCAAAAGTTCCCCGTAGATCATCTATCAAAGTCTCCTCCTTTCTGGATTTGACCATAATATCATCTACATACGCGTGGACATTGCGCCCAATTTGCTTATGAAGGCAATTCTGAACACATGTTGGTAAGTTGCCTGGGCACTCTTGAGTCCAAAAGGCATGGAAACATAGCAGAAGGCTCCGAAGGGAGTTATAAAGGTTGTCTTCTCCTGGTCCTTAACTGTCATTTTGATCTGATGATAACCAGAGTAAGCATCCAAAAAACACAAACGGTCACAACCCGCCATAGCATCAATTATCTGATCAATGCGAGGGAGAGCAAAAGGGTCTGCAGGGCAAGCCTTGTTTAAATCTGTGTAGTCCACACACATGCGCCAAGTGCCGTTTTTCTTAAGAACCAGCACCGGATTGGCTAACCACTCTGGATGAAAAACTTCAACAATAAACCCAGCAGCCAACAAACGGGCGACCTCTTCACCTATAGCCTTGCGCCTTTCCTCGTTGAAGCGGCGGAGGAATTGTTGGACCGGTTTGAATTTCGGATCAATGTTGAGTGTGTGCTCAGCGAGTTCTCTCGATACACCTGGCATGTCAGAAGGTTTCCATGCAAAGATGTCCCGATTCTCACGGATGAACTCGATGAGCGCGCTTTCCTATTTGGGATCCAGGTTAGCGCTGATGCTGAAATGTTTGGATGAATCGCCTGGGACAAAGTCAACCATCTTAGTGTCTGTAGCTGATTTGAACTTCAATGCTGGATCATGTTCCGTGGTTGGCTTTTTTAAGGAGGTCATGTCTGCCGGATCAACTTGCTCCTTATAGAATGTTAACTCCTCCGTGGCACAAACCGACTCAGCATAAGCCGCATCGCCTTCTTCACGCTCCAAAGCAATCTTTCTACTTCCATGTACTGTGATAGTCCCCTTATGACCTAGCATTTTAAGCTGCAGGTAAACATAACATGGCCTTGCCATAAACTTCGCATAAACCGGCCGCCCAAACAGAGCGTGGTACGGACTTTTGATCTTCACCACCTGAAATGTCACTGTTTCTGACCTTGAATCGTAGTCATCTCCAAAAGCTACCTCCAAAGCTATCTTACCAACAGGATATGCAGACTTACCAAGCACCACACCATGAAATACCGTATTCGACGATTTAAGATCCTTATCTGTCAACCCCATACGGCGGAATGCATCATAATACAAAATATTGATACTACTTCCCCCATCCATGAGCACTTTAGTGAACTTGTATCCCCCAACTTGAGGGGCTACCACCAAGGCCAAATGACCTGGATTATCAACCCGGGGCGGGTGATCCTCTCTGCTCCACAAAATAGGTTGCTCCGACCAGCGTAAATACTGAGGTACTGCCGGCTCAACAGAGTTGACTATCCTTTTGTGAAGCTTCTGATCACGTTTGCACAAACTAGTAGTGAAGACATGATAATGCCTGTTGTTCAGCTGTTTGGGATTGCTCTGATAACCCGACTGCTGCTGCTGCTGCTGACTCCCCTAATGGTTGTAACCTCCCTGGTTGCCTTGGTGTCCTTGATTGACATGTCCGGTTTGATTGCCTGGAAACCCTGAACCGGAACCACCGCCTCCGTAACCCGGCCCGTGGAAACCTCCTCCTGAACCGCCGGGCGGGCCGTTGTCATATTGGAACATATTGGAATTCTTAAAATCCCGCATGATAAAACAATCTTTCCAGAGATGTGATGCCGGTTTCTCCTTTGATCCATGCTTTGGACAGGGCTGATTTAACAAACGCTCCAAATTGTTGCCTGGACCTCCACCCCTCTGGGGCTGCTTGCCTTTACGGCGCTGGCCATTCTCCTGTGCGTTGGTATTTGCGACAAAGTCCAAACCACTGTCGGCCTTGCGCTTACCAGTGTTTCCATGGCCTGGCGGATTGTGTTGTTGGCCTTTGGCATTGCCGGTCTTCTTACCCTTCTCCGGTTTGTCCTCCTCTGAATCCGGATCCTTGGTATTATCTGAATCGGCGTATTTAACCAAAGCAGCCATGAGTGTTGACATGTCGTTGCAGTGACGTTTGAGCCTTCCCAACTTCTGTTTCAATGGTTTGAAACGGCAATTAACCTCTAACGTTAACACTGCGGTGTCTGCGTTGATACGATCTGACAAATGCAAAATCGCCGAGACCCGTTTGACCCAATGGGTCATGGACTCCCCTTCCTCTTCGACACAAGCGGCCAGATCTACAATTGACATCGGCTGCTTACACGTACCCTTGAAGTTCTGGATAAACCGGTGCTTCAATTCGGCCCGTGATCCAATAGAGTTGGTCGGCAAGCTCTTCAACCAAGTGCGAGCTGTTCCTTCCAACATCATGGTGAAATATTTAGCACACACCGCCTCGTCCACATCTAACATCTCCATTGCCATCTCATAGCTCTCCACCCACGCCTCTGGCTGCAGATCGGCGGTATAATTTGGTACCTTACGAGGTCCCTTGAAATCCTTGGGTAGTCGCACATTACGCAAAGCAGGAGATAAACACTGTACCTCTAAGGAACTGAACATCGCCCCTGGCTCCACGGAGGCAGTGGGGTGAACCGGAGTATGCTGTCGTGCCTCGTGTCGAGCTGTCAACTCGGCCTCTCGACGTGCGCGGCCATGATCCACAACATCTTGTGCATTAGCACCTCCCCCAGCCGGGTTGTTCCCTCATGGCGAATTTCGGCGGCGTGCACTACTGGACACGGCCGGTTCGTCTTCCACGTGTCTGCTATAACTCCGGCTTGGGCGGGGAGTGGAGTGAATCCTCTCACGGCTGTGTGAATATGCTTGTTGTTGATTTAGTGTTGTCTGAAGGAGATCCCTGGCCCGACGTGCTTCCACTGCCACTGGTGACTCGCCGTCGGTTGGGAGGGCCGCCAGGCGTGACGCAGCGGCCACAATGTTGTCCAACGGGTTGGAATAATGCCCGGGCGGCGTTGATGGTACAATGTTGTTCTGGCGAGGCAGGTCCGTCGTGCGCGGCTGAACCGGCGCTCCTGCTCCCGGCGCCCCCGCCTGGTTTAGTGTGGGTTGGTTACCAGCTCCTGCACCTGGCGTGTTGAAAAGATTCTGCGGCTCATAAACCGACGGGAGACGTGATCGGTACCTTCTTCTCATGACTTTCTCTGAAGCATTCTGATCCAGTCTAATCCGATAAGTCTGTGCTTCCAACTCAGCCCGCTCCGTAGCCATCTTGGCGTTCTCTGCTGCCAGGTCCGCCTTGGCCTGGGCTATCTGATCTTTCACCTTTGCAATCTCCGCATCGTGCTGATCCCTGGCTGCTGTGTCTACCTCCGCAGACATCAATGTTGCCAGAGCGTCGAACAAATCAGATAAGACTTGGGCCGGAGGTGGCGTCGAGCTTCCTTCCCCTGCTGGTGTGGCCGTTGTTGAACCGGAGAGCATTGCTGCGGCGGTAGATGAATGAGGCGCCAATTGTGTGCCGTCCATGAAGATAGCGGCCCGGTTTGGCAGACCGGGGGAATCCGGAATACTGTTTCCCTCGGATCCTCCCTCAATCCAGCCGTTCTGCAACTGGTAAAGCGATTCGGTTTCTCCAGAAGACTCGTCATCAGAGCAGACTACGGTTTCTCCTTCAGACACCGGTCCATCCTCGTGCCCTGATCCATGGACGACACCTACGAAAACATGCCTTGCCTCGGGCTGAACCGGCGAAGGACTTGCACGCCGAGCTGTTTCGATGATGTCGGTGCAGATGTCCGGCTCGGGGGCCGGTTCGCCGATCTTGCCGATGAAGACGTGAATCCCACCAAAGGGGACCCGGTACCCGTATTCGATTGAATCGGCCTCGGGACCCCATCCTGCGTTGTCGATGTAGAGCTTGCCGCGGCGACTCTTCGTCATCCGGCCCACAGCGTATCCCTTAAGTCCATCGAAGCTGCCCTTCAAGAACTCGAAACCATCGTGCGATAGCCCCACGGTGGGCGCCAACTGTCGTGGGTTTGTCACGGCGGATGTCCTCGTGAAAGGACTTAGTTGTGGAGCCATCGCAACGGGTTATCTTAAAGGGGTTAAACCGGACAAGGGGACACGGGAGTTTATACTAGTTCGGCCCCTTCGATGAAGGTAAAAGCCTACGTCTAGTTGTGATTGGTATTGCTAGGGTTTCGAAGGCCAGGGAGCGAATCCGCTTTGTCTGGCTTTTGAGTTGTTGTTGTCTGTCCCTAAACCGCGGCCGGGTCGTCCCTTTATATACATAGGTTGACGCCCGCCGGGCTACAGAGTCCCGAAGCCGGTTTATAAACGTATCCGGTTTGGCCTCTCTCTTTCTATCTTACTATACAAGTTACATGACTAGGCCGGTTTACATTTACATACTGTAACTCGCCTTTGGGCCCTCCGTAAAGCACTAGCATCTTTACGTCTTCATGGACTTCTAATCTTCAAGGAGTCAACCCGGCTACATGAGGCCGGTTTACCTCCAGTAGTAATATCCCCAACAGCTACCTCGACCACGGCTACACCACCCTACGCTCTCGGCTACATCAACAAACGGCACAAAGGGCTACCGCCTTGCTTGAGCAACCTCGTCGGTTTTCACTCCAGCCACGACTCCGCGATGCGTCGACCGTTACGACTGTGTGTGTGTGTGGGGGGGGGGGGTCCGTCGGCTTGCCTACGGATTCTTCTCCAGTCTCACCGTCTACGTCGCTACCGTTGTGACTGCGGGGGGATGTTGAGTAACATGATTGTATAGGAAACATAGGTTAGACTAGGATATATTCTGGCTTGCCTTGTACTCCAAGTAGATCATGTACTCCTATATATATGCCCACGAGGCTCAAGCAATACAACGAATTATTCCACCAAATCTCTTTCTCCCTTCTAACATGAATCAAAGGACATCTCATTTTCTATTTCTACTCATATGATTTGAGATGCATGTTATCTCATTTCCTATAACTTTTCTATTCCAATGATTTCCCTACCCTGTGAATCAAATGAGGCCTAAAGCTCTTTGTTGGTTTGATAGAAACAAGGTTACTCTCTCCAGATATATCCGTTTGACCGACAAGTAATACGGATTGGAGTGAGTATCTAATTTTTCATATACAAAAATTGAAAATAATGATACCAAATGATTTATTAGTACTACAAATTTTGACTGAAACATAGCTACCTCACTCTTCCAAAATCTATAAAAGACTGAGAAATACGAAAGAACATAAAACTCTACATTTTGATTCTAAAAAAACACTGTTTTTTTTAACTGTTTAGGGGCCGAGGGACCAAAGAAAGTAACTTGAGGAAGTGAGTAGGCTCACAAATGAAGAGAAGCTAACACAATGCTAAACTAAGGGGGCAATGAAACCAGAGAGATTGAACACAAAAGAATGAGAAAATCAACCGAAGGTCTGATTAGTGGCAAAATAAGTAAATTGTCTAGGTTGATACACTAGTGCAGAATCAGCCTTTAGTCCCGGTTCATAGGGCCTTTAGTCCCGGTTCGTCATGGCCCGGGACCAAAGTCCCATCACGTGGCACGAGCCCGCGCCGGGGGTTGGGGGACCTTTAGTCCTGGTTTAATTACGTACCCTGGGTCGCACCTATTTCAGCTCTTGTTTCCATGGGCCTCTAACCTGTTTGATGAACTTTTGCCAAACCCTGCCCGCGGGCAAAGAAAATGAATAAATGAGTTATTAATTAGTTGATACGGGAAATGAACTAAAGAGGCCAACCTAGTGTGATAATGATTAAAATTACCTATCGATCATCCCCTTCACGATTGAGTATTCTTTAGTTTCTTTAAGTAGTGAGTCTAATACTTGAACTTTTCCCAAGTCAACTTCAATGATTAGCATGATCCAGTGGAAGCTACATGCGCACACGTTTGTATAATTAAGCGGGCATGTGCATAACTCATGAACTACACTTATTAACATCTAGTAAGCAAAATAGGATTTGTAGTACAAGACGGTAACACTCACTCGAAATTGTAAGAAAGTAGTAGTATTTCTGGTTAGTTATTTAGTCGCTTCATAAACTCTAGCAAGCTTCTCTCCGTGTATTTTTTGTGACGTGACCATGTCTCTTCATTAACGGTATTTGGGTCAACGAATCCAATGCCATAGCGTCCATCTCTTTTTATTTCATAAATTTTTATTCTGCATAATATCACATAAAAGAATATAGAGAAGATAATTACAGGTAATGAACGAGCACAACTGGAGACTTAAATTACAGAAAGAAATCACTTACAGATAATATTAACTGACGAGAGATTTGTCGAGTGCGTCTTGATTGAATAATTAACTGAAACATTTCTTGAAACTCAACCCACAAATCTTTTTCATGGAAGTAATGCTCTGCCTTGACTTTCATCATGAGGGCCTCTCGCCCATTCTTTACTTCTCTCAGGTACCACTCATGCAATCTGCGCATTCTCGTTGATAGAAGCAGGATCTCCCCGGGCTTGACCAGAGGTTGGACAGAGACATATTTGCATGACAGTTCCTCCTCTCTAAACCCGGGGAGAAACTCGATGCCTAGGAGCTGTTCAACAGTGACATCGGCCTCTTTAGCTTGTCTTCTATGATCGGCGGTACTCACGTGTGGTTGTACAATGAGGGGGGGGGGGGCGATTGCACTGCCCGTTCTCCCGGCTGGGGAACAGTTTTCCTGCTTTTTTTACCAACTGCTTGGCTCAAGCTCGAGCTCGACTCCTTCTGTTGTTGTGCATGATATAGCTTCTTAATAGAGCGATCATAGTCTGAGTCCGGTCTCTTCACAACCAGTTGAGCATTATCAATAAAGTGGTGTATCACTTCCTCATGTATTTTCTCCTTTGACGGCAGGGGCAGTTTCTTCACAAAAAAGGCCTTCACTTGGGCATCCACTTCGACGTTGTTTTCCTTGATGGTCATCTCGTAAGCCAATTTCTTTTTGGCAGGAGGAGAGTCTTTCTTGCTTGGTGCTCTCTTCCGCTTTGGAGAAGGCTGACGTGCCCGAGATCGATATGGCGGACTTGCACTGATGGGCTCCGTCTCGGGGTGGGGTGGTGGAGTCGGCTGACGCGGTGGCGGACTAGCGCCGCGCTACGTCTCGGGCAGGGTTGGGGAGGAGAAGGGGAGTCGGGGAACCGGCGGCGCCTAGGGTTTCGCCCCCGAGTCGCTCGAGAGCGGACGACGCGGATCGTTGTTACTATTATTTCCTTTCAAAAAAGGAGAAAGAAACCCGAGACTCTGCATCGGTCGATGCATGCAGCCATCCGTCCCAACTAAGTAGTGTCGAGTTCATCCGAGTTTTCTCACCAGCACAGTAACATATGTGGAAAAGCACTCTACAAAGTGCAAGCTACTTTTGGACGTTAGATAGAGCAGTCGATCTGCCCGTCGCTACCGAGCCACCGGTCGCTCGTCCAACAAAGCATCCGAGCACCTATAAATTGAACCACGAGCCCACGGCACGACGCACAGTGCACCACGAACTTAACCCCGGTTCACTCCGATCATCATCCACCCACCGATGGCCCGACGCCGGAGCAGCGGCGGCATCTCGTCCGCGCTGAGCCTGGGGCTCGCCGTGATGGCCGTCACATGGGCGACGTCCACGGCGCAGCAGCAGCAGCAGCAGCAACCGCCGGCCGTGCCAAGCGTGAGCGTGCCGAGCTGCCCGCCGGTGCAGGCCTCGCTGTCGCCGTGCGTGAGCTACTTCATCGGCAACTCCTCGTCGCCGTCCGACGCGTGCTGCAGCCAGATGCAGGCCATGTTCCAGTCGCAGGCGCCCTGCCTCTGCGCCGCCGTGTCCGCCGTGCCCGCCCAGCTCGGGTCCGTGGTCGGCGGCCTGCTCCCCACCGCCTGCAACCTGCCCCCCAACGCCTGCTCCGGTACGCGCATGCTGCCTGCAGCGACATGATATACACGTAGGAAAACTGAAATGGAATGAGAGAGAGTGACTAACCACTTCTGTTTGCGTGTGTGTGTGTGCAGCCGTGACAGGGACCTCGAGCTCTGCTCCGGCTGGTGGCGCAGCGGCGCCGTCGTCGTCGGGGACACCTACTGATGCTGCTGCGGCTGCGCCGGTGACCGGTCCGGCTGATGCGAACCCGGCTGGCACGCCTTCCGGTGGTGGGGTGAAGTCGGTTCCGGGGACGGTAGATTCGGCTGCCGTTGAGTGCAAGGGGACCTCCGCTGCCGTCGTCGTCCTGGCCATGGCTGCCTCGTTCCTAGTAGCTGCTTCTGTTTTCTGATCTCATTGTGTGATTCCGGCCGGGGTTTGCTGTGAGCTTATCTCACGATTAGATACTCAGTTTATCATTGATCTGATCCAGTGCGCATCAGCGTTGTGACTTCTTTTTTATTGGTTATCATCCGCAATGCACATCAGAGTTGTCACTTGGTGGTTTGATACAGTACCAGCTTTTCCGGAAAAAACTTTTGATCTTATTATTTTTAACATTAGTATAGATGCAAGCGCTCATTAATACGCGCATACACCCACCCCTATCAACGCACACACGCACATCCTACCCCTACGAGCATCTTCGAGGACTGAGCCGGCATATCATCTTGAGATTTGCGAAATCACATCGCCGGAACCAAGACTTGAACCTTGGGGGCTGGGGATACCAGGGTCCCTCTAACCATCCAACCACAGATTGATTCGTAACTTTTGATCTATTCATCTGTCATGTCATGGCAGTACAAAGAATAAAAAGAAAACCTCAAAAGTAACAAAAAATAATTGTAAAGAGGAATTAATTTCATCTGGAACTCCAACGTCTCACGCAGCTCCTGAATCGTAGTCATGTGCTTTAACAACTATATTCTGTATAGTTCCACACAAAGCAAATCAGCGCGACAAGCCACAAAACAGAAGCTTAGCAAAGGTGAGGACTCCAGGGCAGAGGATGATTACTCGAAAGGGATTTTGGTAATTTCAGTTGTTTTTACAGGCAAAACAAAAAAGATTCCGTGATACACCTGCATTCGTGCTAGATTTGAACAGGTTCTTTGGTCTAAATTTGATCGTAATTTGATGGATGTGGGTAGAATTCAAATATAAGAGGAGGAGATCGAAGTCTTACCGGCTCTAGAGGAAGAGAGAGGGACATCTTTTGTGATCTCGCCAGTCATGTTGAATGAGCCTAGAATGTGTATGCATATTAGGTATTTTTGTTCTCTTGATTCTTTTAGCAAATATTAGTTTTAAACATGTTGTGTTTAACCGGCGTCCGTGGGTGTTGTTTTCCTCGTTGGAGGCGATGGTGGGGCATCCCTCACTCAATTGTTTTCAGAGGAAGCTTCAGATCTGGGGGAGGCTACCATTGACGGCGGCACCCGTGGGCGTCGTAGCCTTCGTTGGAGGCGTTGAGGGGCCTCCTGGATCGGATGATGGCGACGTCTTCATCGTCACCATCATCTTTAGAGACATTCATCGGTTGGACGGACATGTGGACGGCTTAGTGGTTGGGCGTCGGCAGGTGGTGGGGCGGTGTTTCATCCTACACATCGATGGCGGCGGATCTCGGCGGCGTGACGCAGTGGAGACTCGGCGTCCGATGGGTGGCGATGGACTTGTGCAGGAGGACGACGTTGTCTGGCGTCGTGGTGGCGTCGATGGCAGAGAGGCCTGGCAAGGTCGATGCGTTAGTATCTGATTTGATGATGGAATCGATGGATGAAGGAGGTGACGGTCCTTGCAGCGTGCGCATGTGGTGCCTATTGAAAGTGCGTCGGACCGGTTTGTAACCCAGTCCAAGTATTGTGACTTGGATGGGACATCCGGCATTTAATGTTAGGTGTTGATGCAATGTCTGTTTGGTATTAGGCTCGGGTATTCGGCACCCCTTCATCACGGGGATAGGAATAGCGACAAGTGTTGTCAAGATGGTGGCTTTACACTTACTGATGTATTACCTTGTAAGGACTTTGTGAATAATTAATAAACATCGCCGAGATGCAGAGGTCGGGTACATCCTCCTTTAAAAAAAAGTCACTGGGTACTAGAGCTAGCTAGAGAGGCTCTGTTTTGGCTCACCAGGCGAGCATGCGACGCAATCGGGTTGGTGACCAACCATCCGAGCCGAGCTCATCAAAGCACATTCTGCAGGAAAGCGGCCCGGTAGGATAGACCTCTCACAGTCACGGGGCGCCGGCAGCGGGTGACATTCTCCGATCAGTTCACCGGCGAGCCCCGAAAAGCCACGGGGCTGGACTAGCCCGGCCCGGGCAGCAGTTAGATAGGCCGGCTCATCCACCCGGCCACCGTTCCCGAGCTTTCCACCCGTCGCGTCGCCCTGTTTTCCCAACAGTCTCTCGTATAAACCCTGCTGCCTCCATCGTCTTCCCCACGTCGAATCAATCCAATCCGATCCAGCACAGTACATTCCATTCCATTCCACCAAGAACTATCCAAGATGGCTCGGCGTGTGCTCGGGGTGGTCGCCGTCCTCGTCCTCGTCGCGACGGCGACACGTTGCTCGGCGCAGACGACGACGATGACGATGCCCACGTGCGCGCCGGTGCCGCTCAGCCTGTCCCCGTGCATCGGCTACCTCTTCGGCGTCGGCTCGGCGGCGCTGCCGTCGTGCTGCTCGCAGCTGCAGGCCTTCTTCCAGTCCCAGGGCCCCTGCCTGTGCGCCATGTCCAAGCTCGCGCCCAGCCCCTTCGGCCTCGTCCTCGGCCAGGTCCAGGGCATGATCCCCAACGTGTGCAACCTGCCCACCGACCCGTGCGACGGTGCGCCCCTCACCTCCTCCTTCTCTTCACCAAGTACTGTATACAGCACACATTGACAGGGCTTTCACTGACGGAAACGGGATGATGCAGATGTCTTTGGCGCGAGCAATTCGACGGACGACTCGGCGACCCCAACCGCAAAGGCCACGGCTCCAGAGGCGGCACCTCCGGCAGCTACTCCCGCCGAGCCTGCAACCACACCGGAGAGTGCTGGTGCGACTGAAGCTCCACCGGCAGCAGGTGACGATTCTCCGGCTGTTGCCACGAAGACAGGACAGGTTGCTCCCCAAGCAGCTGGACCAAGCACCGATTCACAGGGGATATCAAAGCTCCCAGAACTGCTGCACGCAGCAGGCGCGCCGAGCTCTGCCGCTGCCACCGTGCTCATCAGTGTGTTTCTTGCCTATGTTTCGGCCATGTTTGTGTAAACCCCCATAGCAGCCATTACCGTAATACCAGCGAATGTATCCATGTACCATACGAGGAGGCGGTGTAGATTCAGGCCGCGCCCGTGTTACACCATGTTGCAGTGAAAATGTTACACTTCATGTGTTCGAAGCAAAGCAAAATGTTCTAGGGTTTCAGATCCTGATGGGTTACAACAATGGAATCAGACAATGTTCCTTTGGTGGATAACCCCTACCTGCCATAATTCCCCAATATCCACACAAGGATGACGACACTTATCTCCGACAATGCCGCGGGTGAAGTAGCCTAGCACCATGTCACCAGTCTACAGTTAATATGTCAGATTGGATAGACTACATCATAGCTTAGCAACCGAAATGCACATAAGATGCAAATCCTCATGAATGCAGAAGGAAGGTAGGTTCCTGGCATCTCGTTCCACCGTCGACCGGCACCTGAAATACGAGGCTGGGATCTAGGGGTGCTTGTTCTGCTCGTCGACATCTCAACCAGCATAAGTCCACTTCCATCACCCAACATGGTATTTGAGTATTTCGGTCACAACAGCGACTGTAAAACAAAATTGAGAAGAAAATGTCACTAACGGATAGGGCCATGAAAAACGCTTGATAAAATTCATTCAAAATCCAAGGAAAAATATCCAACACTAACTCAAAACATGTAAGGTTAATACGTACTCCCTCCGTCCCAAAATTCTTGTCTTAGATTAGTCTAGATACGGATGTAGTACATCCGTATCTAGACTAATCTAAGACAAGAATTTTGGGACGGAGGGAGTATATCCTAAGCAAAATGCAGGGTAGAAAGCTGACAGTTAACAAATACGATATGAAAAATGATATTATTAAGAAACAGTAAGACATAGCGAGCTATGCCTCTCCACAGCGATTAGGCCGTCCCACCCGTCCGATTTCAGACATGCATGGCCTGGATCACCTCTGTCATCCACCCCTGCCCCACTTTTACCGTGAAACGGCTACCAAACGTAAACTGGGCCACTACTCTGAAGAACGACTTCGGCGATTTCCTGTGAAGTGAACCAACACTGAGCCAGGGTAACTACGCGCGCGAACCCAGCCCAGCGCCGTGCCCCCCCCCCCCCCCCCCCCCCCCCCCCCCCCCCCCCCCCCCCCCCCCCTCCTGTTTTTCTCCATCGGCGACATCTCCCCCCTCGCCGCGATGGAAGCCTCCTCTCTCCCCCTCGCTGATGATGATGCTTAGGATTCCGCCTGCTCCTGATTGCTGCAGCATGGGAGGCCATGCGCGACAGCGTTACTGTTGACGGTGGAGAGGATATCATCGGCAAGGAAGGTGACCTTAATAATCTAGGCATGAGATTGATATTAAGGTAGATTCTTTCTCTGTTTCTCAATTCCATCAATCTCCTCCTGAGATCCCCTCCCAGATCTCACAACCACAACTCTCGCTTTCTCAGCTTGCTTATATTTATGATTTGGTAACAAGTTGCCCTGGTGTTTGCTTAGGTTTCCCCTAATTTTGTATGCTTTTGTTTCTATACGTGTTAGGTTATGAGGGTTACAACTAGGTACAAACCTTAACAGGGACTTATCTTCTTGGGATGCAAAGAATGAAGTTAAATTAGTCGTTCTGTGTGCACTTTCTGTAGGTACTGTCAGGGAGATGGCCAGTTAATCTGTGAACTTTCTGTATTCGAGAGATTGTGTCGGCTGTGAGTTCATGCAGATTTTGGTTCTATCATGCACAGTAAAAACTTATCTGCTCACATACGTTCAGCTGCTGCAGATGATGCATGGGTATTGCAGTAAATATGTTAACAGTATAAACTGAACAATCGATTCGGTAACTCTACTTTTGGTTTGACGGATCTATAGCTTATGGAGAATTCATGCAATAGACATCTAAAGTTGAAACTTGGAGATCATCTTATATCCTCATGTTCACCTCTCAGTTCTCACCTTTTTTTTCTCATTCCTTCATCCTTCATTTAAGCAGAAATTCAATTTCATTTGCTCAAGGTAGCTGCAAGTCGCATGTATAGTTTCTTCACTTAGGCCCCCCCTGAGAAGAAAATTATTGTGTTTTAGATGAAGTAATTGGCATGAAGAATGTGTGTCATACCCAAATGAGTTAACATGCTTTTCATTATTGTCAGTATGATGATCATGAATGGCTAGGATACTTTAGATCAAGCATATGAGTTGAGGTTGGGGTGTACTCCGGATGAGTATACTGTTGAGAGTAGATCAGTGAATTAAACAAGCTGTGGGCATAAGTGGCATGACCAAATGCCAGTAACGATAGAGCTCTTCGCTACTTGGATACTGGCAGCATATCACACTGAGCAAGGAGGAAACAACACTTGGATGTTCCTTGCGAAAGTGTTTTAACATGTGAAGCTACATTCCAGCCCAATCAGTTACTGTTATCTGAAATTGTCTTGGGAGCAGCGAGCTAAAGATTTGCAAACATATATATGCAAACATGTTTAAATCAACTATATGGACCGGTTCATGCAAATTTAACCTATGTATGCATTGTGACTATTATAGACCGGATCTTGTAAATTAAGATAATTCTATCACCGAAATGAACGGTGCGGCAAAGTGCGTCATCATCGTCTAGAGCAACTACATATCCTAGCCCAGTTGCCACCACGGACTCATTATCTCATTATCAGGGATATGTCTGACAGACCATAAAAATTAGTACATGTAAGCTCAATGATGACATTGTGTCACCAAAGAACTAGCTATGGACAGGGGTGCGTGGAAGCTTGCTATCCATGTGCCAGAGCCATGAGTTGGTCGCGAGATCTTATGGGTTTCACCTCTAGCCTACCCCAACTTGTTTGGGACTAAAGGCTTTGTTGTTGTTGTTGTTGTTGTTGTAAGCTCAATGATGACATTACAGGCCCACTTCTAGTAAGAAGTTGGAACAGTTTAACTTGCATAAAGGCAAAACCTACTATGAGCATTGTAGAACTGAAAAGGTTACACTTAGCAAATCCTCGAGCATTGTATTTAAACAATATATAGAAATATGTGAATCCCAAATCGATCAAAATAACAATGTCAAGATATGCTAGCATTTGATACCATTTCTGGATTCTTCTAACAATTAATATAGAAATAGCAAGAAGCCAACAACTAAAACTACCAGTGTGAATTATTAAAACATGACAGTAAAGGAAGTTACACACTATGATGGCTTCTCTTGTTATAAAATTAACTTGAATAGCACAGTCTGATATCATCATGCATATTTGAAGTGAAGCCTTGTCCTAATTGCCTGCAGGACTACCCCTACACTATACTCTAGGACACCAAATGCTTGATAAGTCCATAGCACAAAGAACAAAACTGAACCTTCAGTAAACACACATGTATCACTAAGGTTACTGCAAAGACACTTAAACTTTAAGAAAACACATGATAACCAATCTTAAACACCCGGTTATTAAATTCACCAGGAATTCGAGGTGTCCATATCAAGTACAAAATGGAAGGGACAGCTTAAAAGATCACACGGTTAGATACACACGAGGGTTCACCTATGAGCGTGCCCGCACAAATTCATCCAGCCGATCCCACACCTCAAGAGCAGCTGGTCTGTCCTGATGCCTTTTATTCTTGCTTATCTGCACCATAAGTTAGTAACACAATAAAGCAGCTGTAAGTGGGAGAAAAATAGAAATTGATTAACCAAAAGAACACGAAAAATTCCTCCCACTCACAGATATGATTTTGACATTCCACTGCTTGACCACTTTTGCTGAATCCACACTATCATCTTCAAAGCGTACAAAGAACCCAATAACTGAGAAAAGTTTAAAATGTTAGGCCACAGATGGTATCGACTTGCTGTGCTGAAAAGAAAAACAGAGCAATCTAATGGTCCATGTTGCATTACAAATACCATTTATGACCAAGTTAGTGGGAGACCTTGCTAGGAACAGAGATAAAAGGCACAGGCAGCCGGATATGATTTGGTTAGTCATAGCAGCAGTGATTTCCTGCTCGACAGTCAATGTCAATGCCAAAAAACAAGCATCATTTTAACCCAATTGGGTTAACAAAGTAAGTAGTCAAAGTGTACTCCCGGTACAGAACAACCCTATCCTGCAATGTTGAGGGACAATTCAGCGATCCCTATGAACCTCAGTACGAAAATCTTGAATCACTGATGTGATGTGATTATTTCTACAGTTGTTGAGCAAAAACTAACGAAGCTCAGCTCAGAGATGCTAACACAACAAATCGCAGATATACAAACAGGCAAGCACAAACTAGAATGGCAAACCTTTGTTGAAGATGTCGACATGACCCTTGAAGGGCCAGTCCTTGAACTGCCACTCCTTTCCGAGCACAAACACGGCCACGACCCGCGCCCAGTCGTCGGCCTTGAGCGAGGCCGGCTTGTCCCTGACCTCGAATGCCACCGGACCGCCAGCCCCGCGGACGTGCTTCTTCTGCAGGGTGACGCACTCGGGCTTGGGGCTCCCCTTCATGGCCCGCATCTTCTCGTTGCTGGGCACGAACACGAAGTCCTCCAGGAAGTCCTTCACGTTGTAGATTGTTATCAGCGTCTGTGACGCGCTAGGCACCAGTATGATGGGCACGAAGCCGTCGCCGAGCGACTTGTCAAGCTTGGGGTTCGCGAGGGCGGCGGCGGCTGTGGCGGATGGCTCGTGCCGGCCCGTGGCGGAGGGCGCGGCGTCCTTGTTCCGCAGGCGGTCCTCCTCGCGGCGCAGCGCGGCGTGGTAGATGGCGAGGAAGTCGCGGCCGCGGGCGTCGAGGACGGCGTTGCGGTCCTTGAGGGGCCGCTCGAGGGCGCGGACGTGGGCGGTGGAGGCCTCGTCGGCGTCGGGGTCCTCCCCCTCCTCCTCCGGGGGCGGCGGCGGCGGGGGCGGGTGGGCGTCCTGCGCGAAGGAGGAGGGGAGGAGGGGCTCGGCGGAGGGGAGGGAGCTGTCCCCGAAGTGGAGGAAGTCGAGGAAGGTCTTGCGGTCCGGGAGGGAGACGGGCGGGATCCGGCGGAGGCGGGCGGCCTGGAGGAAGTCGGTGTGCTTGAGGTCGTTGTGCTGCGCGAGGAAGACGGCGGCGGAGAGCGGGTAGGGGCGGCCCGACTGCTTGGAGGTGAAGGCGGTGGGGACGTTGGCCGGGAAGGTGTAGTCGTCGCCGAAGAGCACGTCGTCGCCGTTGAAGATGATCTTGTCCAGGTCGCCGCGGGCGGCGTAGTCCCGGAGCACGGCCAGGGGATCCATGGCCGCGCCGGAGCTTGGTTTGGGTTGGGTTTCCGCTGGATCTGGCTCTGGCTCTGGGGTTTGTGTTTTTTTTTCTTCCTTTTTTTTTGAACTGCTTTTTTTCTGAGGGTTTGTGAAGCGAATGCGAATCCAAGCACTGCGTCGTTTCAAGCAGCTAGCCCGTTAACTAGAGGCCCGATGTAAATGGGCTGGGTAGATTATGGCGATTCCAGTAGATAACAAAAATATTGTTGTTTCTCAAAAAAAAATTGTTTGTCTAAAAAAATTGTTTCAACTCAAAAAAATTGTTTAAAAAAACTAGATAAAAAATCCAAGATGCTCGGATGAGCTGGCGTGCAAATTTTCATGGTCAAATGACATCCGAAGAGCTCATGGCAAAAAAAAATGAAATTGGATCAACACCGCGCTTTCTTTCAAAGTAGTATCTTTTAGTTTCACAGACAATTTTTGGTTTTTTTATGCATCACATTTTTAGGTAGGATCTTTGACCAAACCACCGCCGACGTCCAGTGCGTCCTCGACCTCATTATGGACGACATCCAGATCTGGCATGCCGCGCGATGCATTACTGTGAGCCAGTTGTTCGCACACGAACACATCACCGTGTACCCTCGACGTCGAAGGAGTCTCACCGGAAACGCGATTCGCAAGACAACCGGAGAGAATTTTTGAGGACCCGGAACCCCACACTCCCGGGAGGGACCTCCTCGGGGAGTGCGGCGGCTATGGGCTACCCTAGGTCGGTCAAGCCGTCCCTAGAGTCTCGGGATTCACAGCTCTGCAACACAAAGAACGGCCCAGAACGAGGAAGCAAAAACGGGGGAGGGACAAAACATAGATGAAAAAGTAGTAGATGTGTTTTTTGATTGTGTGTTGTTCAATCGGCCGTCACCTTTCATCTATTTATGAGGTGGCTGGACTTTCTGTAATCACTTACCTAACTCGAACAGGAATCTTTGGCAATTTTCCGGATCAACTTAGAGCCACCGAGTGGTTTGCTTCGGTCCCACCGAGCGAACGATGTCAACTCTCTGTATCCTTCTGTAATTTACCGGATTAACTTGATCTCACCGATTGGTTTGCTTCGATCCCACCAAGTGAACGTTGCCAACTCTCTGGTAATTTTTCGGGCCAACTCGGTCTCACCGATCAAATCAACTCGGTCGGTCTGAAATGACTCTGTAGCTTCAGTTTCTGACCTTATTTTGCCTTCACAGGTTGCATACGACCTCGGATTAAGATGATTTTTATATCAAAATCAACCGTTTCGACGAGACGCACAACTTTAGTGTTGAACATTTTCCATTAGAGGCCATCTTAATTGATTTTAATGCCATTCTTTAATCTGGTGTCAACATAAGCATCTCTGAACTTGTCATAACTATTGCATCCAAGCTCCGTTTTAGACCATCTTCATATCCATCTCGATCTTCTTAAAGAGATCCATCCGGAGTGAACTCCAATCCTAAGTTTGAATTAATCTTTATATAGCCTAAGCTACTTTTATGACTGTGTCACTTTTGAGCGTCAACACATGCCCCCCTGTTTTTTGGCATAGCTAGCGTGCCGAAAAATAACTTGTACCAAGCTTGTTCTAAGGATAATGTCAATACTCCATCGGTCATTTATATGACAATAAGTATATATCGGCCATGTTTATGCTAAGGGCAATAGTTATTTATCGGTCGTTGCCTATCTAGGCTTCTTGCCACACACACTTGGGTGGTACTTCTTTAAATATTTTTCATTGAGAGCTCGAGGTAACAATATCCCTTGTACAAATTCCTCCAAATATGAGTTTTCAGGAACTACTCTTGTAATCCTAAAAGGACCTTCCCAACTTGGAGACAACTTCCCGAATTTTCTGTCTTTCGAACCAATTGGTAGAATCACCTTCGACACGAGATCGCCAACTTGAAAAGTCTTCAACTTGACCTTCTTATTGTAAGCTCTTGCCTCCCTCAACTTATCTCTCTTTATGGCCTTCAAAGCAGCCAAACGTTTATCGATGACTTCATCAATATTGTCCATTGATGACCCACAAATATATGAGATCTATCATAGTCCTTTCGATAAGTAAGAGTGTCAAACCCAACGAGGAGCAGAAGGAAATGGCAAGCGGTTTTCAGCAAGGTATTCTCTGCAAGCACTGAAATTATCGGTAACAGATAGTTGTGTGATAAGATAATTCGTAACGGGTAACAAGTAATAAAAGTAAACAAGGTGTGGCAAGGTGGTCCAATCCTTTTTGTAGCAAAGGATAAGCCTGGACGAACTCTTATATAAAGCAAAGTGCTCCCGAGGACACATGGGAATTGTTGTCAAGCTAGTTTTTATCATGCTCATATTATTCGTGTTCGTTATTTTGATAATTTGATATGTGGGTGGACCGGTGCTTGGGTGTTGTCCTTCCTTGGACAAGCCTCCCACATATGATTAACCAATCTCGCAAGCATCCGCAACTACGAAAGAAGAATTAAGATAAATCTAACCATAGCATGAAACATATGGATCCAAATCAGCCTCTTACGAAGCAACGCATAAACTAGGGGTTAACTTCTATCACTCTAGCAACCCATCATCTACTTATTGAAGGAAATATGCCCTAGAGGCAATAATAAAGTTGTTATTTTATATTTCCTTATTCATGATAAAGGTTTATTATTCATGCTAGAGTTGTATTTATCGGAAACCTAAATACATGTGTGAATACATAAACAAACATCGTGTCCCTAGTGAGCCTTGATAACCCACAAGTATAGGGGATCGCAACAGTTTTCGAGGGTAGAGTATTCAACCCAAATTTATTGAGTCGACACAAGGGGAGCCAAAGAATATTCTCAAGTATTAACAGTTGAGTTGTCAATTCAACCGCACCTGAAAGACTTAATATCTGTAGCAAAGTATTTAGTAGCAAGTAATATGGAAGTAGCGGTAACGGTGGCAAAAGTAGCAGTAGTAGTTTTTGTAGTGACTGTAACATTAGCAACGGAAAAGTAACTAAGCAAAGATCAATATGTGAAAAGCTCATAGGCAATGGATCAGTGATGGATAATTATGTCGGATGCGATTCCTCATGCAACAGTTATAACATAGGGTGACACAAAACTAGCTCCAGTTCCTCAATGTAATGTAGGCATTTATTCCAAATATAATCATACGTGCTCATGGAAAAGAACTTGCATGACATCTTTTGTCCTGCCCTCCCGTGGCAGCGGGTCCTATTGGAAACTAAGGGATATTAAGGCCTCCTTTTAATAGAGTACCGGAACAAAGCATTAACACTTAGTGAATACATGAACTCCTCAAACTATGGTCATCACCAGGAGTGGTCCCGATTATTGTCACTTCGGGGTTACCGGATCATAACACATAGTAGGTGACTATTGACTTGCAAAATAGGATCAAGAACTCACATATATTCATGAAAACATAATAGGTTCAGATCTGAAATCATGGCACTTGGGCCCTAGTGACAAGCGTTAAGCATAGCAAAGTCATAACAACATCAATCTTAGAACATAATGGATACTAGGGATCAAACCCTAACAAAACTAACTCGATTACATGGTAAATCTCATCCAACCCATCACCCTCCAGCAAGCCTACGATGGAATTACTCACACACGGCGGTGAGCATCATGAAATTGGTGATGGATGAAGGTTGATGATGACGATGGCGACGGATTCCCCTCTCCGGAGCCCCAAACGGACTCCAGATCAGCCCTCCCGAGAGAGATTAGGGCTTGGCGGCGGCTCCGTATCATAAAACGCGACGAATCCTTCTCCCTGGTTTTTTCTCCCCGAACGTGAATATATAGAGTTGGATTTGACGTCGGTGGAGCCTCAGGGGGGCCACGAGGCAGGGGGCGCGCCCTGCACCCTTGTGGACAGGGTGTGCCCCCCTGGTGTTGATTCTTTCGCCAATATTTTTTATTTATTCCAAAACATGTCTCGTTGATTTTTGGGTCATTCCGAGAACTTTTATTTCTGCACAAAAATAATACCATGGCAATTCTGCTGAAAACAACGTCAGTCCGGGTTAGTTCCATTCAAATCATGCAAGTTAGAGTCCAAAACAAGGTCAAAAGTGTTTGAAAAAATAGATACGATGGAGACGTATCAACTCCCCCAAGCTTAAACCTTTGCTTGTCCTCTAGCAATTTAGTTGACAAACTGAAAGTGATAAAGAGAAACTTTTACAAACTCTGTTTGATCTTATTGTTGTAAATATGTAAAGTCGGCATTCAAGTTTTCAGGAAAGATTATGAACCAACCATATTCACAATAACATTTGGGTCTCATGTTTACTCATATCAATGGCATAATCAACTAGCGAGAAATAATAATAAATCTCGGATGACAACACTTTCTCAAAACAATCATAATATGATATAACAAGATGGTATCTCGCTAGCCCTTTCTGAGACCGCAAAACATAAATGCGGAGCACCCCTGAAGATCAAGGACTGACTAGACATTGTAATTCATGGTAAAAGAGATCCAGTCACGGTCATACTCAATGTAAATTAATAGTAATGCATGCGAATGACAACGGTGCTCTCTAACTGGTGCTTTTTAATAAGAGGATGATGACTCAACATAAAAGTAAATAGATAGGCCCTTCGCAGAGGGAAGCAGGGATTTGCAAAGGTGCCAGAGCTCAAGTTTTGAAATAGAGATGAATAATATTTTGAGAGGTATACTTTCATTGTCAACATAACAACTAAGAGATCTCGATATCTTCCATGCTACACACATTATAGGCGCTTCTCAAACAGAATGGTAAAGTTTATACTCCCCCACCACCAACAAACATCAATCCATGGCTTGTCCGAAACAACGGGTGCCTCCAACTAACAACAATCCTAGGGGAGTTTTGTTTGCAATTATTTTGATTTGAGCATGGGACTGGGCATCTCGGTTACCAGCCATTTTCTCGTGAATGATGAGCAGAGTCCACTCATCTTGAGAATAACCCACCTAGCATGGAATATATAGACAACCCTAGTTGATACATGAGCTATTCGAGCATACAGAACATAATTTCATTTGAAGGTTTAGAGTTTGGCACATAAAATTTTACTTGGAATGGCAGGTAGATACCTGATACGTCTCCAACGTATCTATAATTTTTGATTGTTCTGTGATGTTATATTATCTGTTTTAGATGTTTAATGGGCTTTAATATACTCTTTTATATTATTTTTGGGACTAACATATTAACCGAAGGCCCAGTGCAAATTGCTGTTTTTTGCCTATTTCAGTGTTTCGCAGAAAAGGAATATCGAACAGAATCCAAACGGTACGAAACCTTCACGAGGATCTTTTTTGGAACAAACGCAATCGAGGAGACTTGGAGTGGAAGTCAGAGATGCAATGAGGCGGCCACGAGGCAGGAGGACGCGCCCCCCACCCTCATGGGCCCCTTGTAGCTCCCATGTTGGGGCCTTTTCTGGCGATCTATCGGAGGGGGATTTGATCACGGAGGGCTTCTACATCAACACCATAGCCTCTCCGATGATGTGTGAGTAGTTTACCACAAACCTTCGGGTCCATAGTTATTAGCTAGATGGATTCCTCTCTCTCTTTGGTTCTCAATACAAAGTTCTCCTCGATGTTCTTGGAGATCTATTCGATGTAATACTTTTTGCGGTGTGTTTGCCGAGATCCGGTGAATTGTGGGTTTATGATCAAGTTTATCTATGAACAATATTTGATTCTTCTCTGAATTCTTATATGCATGATTAGATATCTTTGCAAGTCTCTTCAAATTATCAGTTTAGTTTGGCCTACTAGATTGATCTTTCTTGCAATGGGAGAAGTGCTTAGCTTTGGGTTCAATCTTGCGGTGCTCGATCCCAGTGACAGAAAGGGAACCGACACGTATTGTATTGTTGCCATCGAGGATAAAAAGATGGGGTTTATATCATATTGCTTGAGTTTATCCCTCTACATCATGTCATCCTGCCTAATGCGTTACTCTGTTCTTATGAACTTAATACTCTAGATGCATGCTGGATAGCGGTCGATGTGTGGAGTAATAGTAGTGATGGAGAATCGTTTCGGTCTACTTTGACACGGACGTGATGCCTATGTTCATGATCATGCCTAGATATTCTCATAACTATGCGCTTTTCTATCAATTCCTCGACAATAATTTGTTCACCCACCGTAATATATGCTATCTTGAGAGAAGCCACTAGTGAAACCTATGGCCCCCGGGTCTACTTTACATCATATAAGTTTCCGATCTAATTCTAGTTTACTATTTATTTTGCAATCTTTACTTTTCAATCTATACAACAAAAATACCAAAAATATTTATCTTATTATCTTTATCATATCTCACTTTTGCAAGTGGCCGTGAAGGGATTGACAACCCCTTTATCGCGTTGGTTGCAAGGTTCTTGATTGTTTGTGCAGGTTCTAGGCGATTTGCGTGTAGTCTCCTACTGGATTGATACCTTGGTTCTCAAAAAGTGAGGGAAATACTTACACTACTTTGCTGCATCACCCTTTCCTCTTCAAGGGAAAAACCAATGCATGCTCAAGAGGTAGCAATACCGCTTATAGGAAGGTATGGTGGACTCATATGGAATAACTTTGGGGTTTATGGAAGTGGATGCACAAGCAGTATTCCCGCTTAGTACAAGTGAAGGCTAGAATAAAGACTGGGAAGCGACCAACTAGAGAGCGACAAAAGTCATGAACATGCATTAAAATTAATCAACACCGAGTGCAAGCATGAGCGGGATATAATTCACCATGAACATAAATATCATGGAGGCTATGTTGATTTTGTTTCAACTACATGCGTGAACATGTGCCAAGTCAAGCCACTCGAATCGTTCAAAGGAGGATACCACCCTATCATACCACATCACAACTATTTTAATAGCATGTTGGCATACAAGGTCAACCATTATAAACTCCTAACTAATTAAGCATGGCATGAGCAACTATAATCTCTAATTTTCATTGCAAACATGTTTCATTCATAATAGGCTGAATCAGGAACGATGAACTAATCATATTTACAAAAATAAGATAGGTCGAGTTCATACCAGCTTCTCTCATCTCAATCGATCCATCATATATCGTCATTATTGCCTTTCACTTGCACGATTGAACGGTGTGGATAATAATAATAGTGCACGTGCATTGGACTAAGCTAGAATCTGCAAGCATTTAATACAAGGAAGAAGACAAGGTAATATGGGCTTCTGGTTAGATCAACAATAATGCATATGAGAGTCACTCAACATTTTCATCATGGTTTTCTCCTCTCGACCCCCAAAGAAAATAAATAAAACTATTTACACGGGAGAGCTCCCAACAAGCAAAAGAAGAACGAGAAATCTTTTTGGGTTTTTTTAATTACTACTACTACAAGCATGGAAAGTAAACTAGCTAAAAGCTACAACTATTTTTTTTTGGTTTTTATTAAGGTTTTTCAAACACACAAGAAGAATGCTGGAAAAGAAAATAAACTAGCATGGATAGTACAATGAAAAAGTATGAGCACCGACAACTAGAATGAGCGTGTGAACATGAATGTAATGCCGGTGAGAAATACGTACTCCCCCAAGCTTAGGCTTTTGGCCTAAGTTGGTCTATGGCCATTGCTGACCTGGTGGATATCCAAAGTTGTAGCTGGGGTCATACTGAGATGCAGCAGCTACTGCCTGACGAGCTACAGCTTGGAGGCGGGCTGCCTCCGTCCTCCTCTCATATTCGTTTGCTTCCTCCCTGGTTATAACATATCTCCTTTTTGCCTGAAAGTCAAAGAAAGTAGGAGCAGGGAGGGCAACATGGATGGTGCGCCGTCTGTCAAAGATTAGCCGGTACTGGAGGAATTGTTCATTCCTCTCAACAAACTGATGGCGAACCATGGTATTATAATCTAGGTAAGCAGGAGGTAACTCTATATCATTTCCATGTATGGGTATATTAAGATAATTAGCTATACGAGTTGCATAAATCCCACCAAACAAATCTCCACTTACACTGTTGTGATGCAACCTTCGTGCAACAATGGTCCCCAAGTTATATTGTTTATCACCTAATACCGCACTCTTGAGGACACTAACATCTGGAACGCACATGTGAAAAGCCTCATCTTTACCGTTAATGCATCTACCAATGAAGAGAGAGCAAAATAATGTATGGAAGGGAAATGAATGCTCCCTATGGTAGCTTGTGTGATTTCCCTAGATTCCCCCACAGTGATACTAGCAAGAAAGTCTTTATATTCAGATTTGCGAGGTTCACTAACATTGCCCCAGTGCGGGAGTTTACAAGCAGTATTAAAATCTTCTAGGTCCATGGTATATGATTTATCATAAAGATCAAATAAAACAATGTGAGAATTGCGCGAGGATGTAAATTTAAACCTTCTCACAAGGGAATCAGTTAGGTAGCGGTATTGCCAACATTTATCTGACATGAAGCCCTCAAGATCAGCGTTACGCACATACGCGTCAAATTCATCCTTGATGCCTGCACCATAAACTCCTCTTACCGCGATTCACAAGGCCGCACTTGAGATTCCCTTGGTGGTTCATCGTCCTGCTCACGTATCGCAAGTCTTGGTTCTTGCTTCCTGGAGGAACCACCTTGGTACATTTTCCTAAACATTTTTCTTCCTCTGAAAAATTTCTGAAATTTTTAGTGACTCAAAATAAAAGTGAATCAAACTCAACAAGATTGATAACAACTACTCCTACAAGTGCCTAGAGGCCATATCATGCATTAAAACTACTTTTGACCACATAAATTTGACATGCAAGCTCAAGAACATGGTCACCTAAGCAGCAAAAATTTGCAATAAATAAAGAACTAGAACAAAAACTAATTGGACCATTGGAGGAGTCACATACCGAAGAACAATCCCCCAAAGCAGTTTTGTGAATGGAGCTTTGAGCAAGGAGATCGAAAATGACAGCAAGATGAGCTAGAACACGGGTTTGAGTTGTGGGATGATTTTTTCTGAAGGAAGACGAAGTGTGTGGGTGCTGGAATAAGTGGAGGGGCCCCACGTGGGGTCCACGAGGTAGGGGGGCGCGCCCCAGGGGGGTGGGCGCACCCTGGACCGTCGTGGCCAGGTGGTGTGGCCCCCTGGTGTGTTTTCAGTGCCAACAATTCTTAAATATTCTACAAAAAATTATATTTCATTTTCAGGACATTTGGAGAACTTTTATTTTCGGGGTATTTTTTTATTACAAGGATAATTCAGAAAACAGACAAAAAATTACCATTTTTGATTTATTTAATCTAAATTGCAGAAAGTAAAAGGAGGGTACAGGGAGTTGTGCTTTGTGACTTCATCCATCTCATGCTCATCAAAAGGAATCCACTAACAAGGTTGATCAAGTCTTGTTAACAAACTCTTTCTGAATAACATGAAACCGGAGAATTTTTGAATAACACTAAGTTACCTCAACGGGGATATGCATGTCCCCAACAATAAAAATATCATATTTTTTCTTGACAGTAGGAAGAGGGAATTCAAAACCTCCAATAGTGATCGTTGAAATTTTTTCAATAGAATTGATACTGTGGACTAGAGGTTGTTTCCTCGGAAAGTGTACTGTATGCTCATTACCATTAACATGAAAAGTGACATTGCCTTTGTTGCAATCAATAACAACCCCTGCAGTATTCAAAAAGGGTCTACCAAGAATAATAAACATATTATCATCCTCGGGGATATCAAGAATAACAAAGTCCGTTAAAATAGTAACGTTTGCAACCACAACAGGCACATCCTCACAAATACCGACAAGTATAGCAGTTGATTTATCAGCCATTTGCAAAGATATTTCAGTAGGTGTCAACTTATTCAAATCAAGTCTACGATATAAAGAGAGAGGCATAACACTAACACCAACTCCAAGATCACATAGAGCAGTTTTAATATAGTTTCTTTTAATGGAGCATGGTATAGCTGGTACTCCTAGATCTCCTAGTTTCTTAGGTATTCCACCTTTAAAAGTATAATTTGCAAGCATGGTGGAAATTTCATCTTTCGGTATCTTTCTTTTATTTGTAACAATATCTTTCATATACTTAGCATAAGGATTCATTTTAAGCATATCAATCAAACGCATACGCAAAAAGATAGGTCTAATCATTTCAGCAAAGCGCTCAAAATCCTCATCATCTCTTTTCTTGGATGGTTTAGGAGGAAAAGGCATGGGTTTCTGAACCCATGGTTCTCATTGTTTACCGTGCTTCCTAGCAACAAAATCTCTCTTATCATAACGTTGATTCTTTGATTGTGGGTTATCAAGATCAACAGCAGGTTCAATCTCTACATCATTGTTATTGATAGGTTGAGCATCAACATGAACATCGTCATTAATATTATCACTAGGTTCATGTTCATTACCAGATTGTGTTTCAACATCAGAAATAGAAATATCATTGGGATTCTCAGGTGTGTCAACAACAGGTTCACTAGAAGCATGCAAAGTCCTATCATTTTTCTTTTTCTTCCTCTTAGAAGGACTAGGTGCATCAATATTAGTTCTCTGAGAATCTTGCTCAACTCTCTTAGGGTGGCCCTTAGGATACAAAGGTTCCTGAGTCATTTTACCCCCTTTAGTCACAACTCTAACAGTATTATCATTTTTCTTATTATTTAATTCATTGAGCAAATCATCTTGTGCTTTAAGCACTTATTCTACTTGAGTGGTAACCATAGAAGCATGTTTACTAATAAGTTTAAGTTCACCTTTAACTCTAGACATATAATCACTCAAGTGTTCAATCATATAACCGTTACGTTTCAATTGTCTACCAACATAACCATTGAAGTCTTCTTGTTTAACAATACAATTACAAACTCATCCAAGCATTGGCTAGCAAACTTAGTAGATGGGATTTCAACCTTATTAAATCTATAGAGAGAATTTACCTTTACTACCTGTGTCGGGTTATCAAGACCATGTATTTCTTCAATAGGTGGTAAATTCTTAACATCTTCAGCTTTAATACCATTTTCTTTCATAGATTTCTTTGCCTCTTGTATATCTTCGGGACTAAGAAATAGAATACCCCTTTTCTTCGGAGTTGGCTTAGGAGTTGGTTCAGGAAGTGTCCAATCATTATCATACTCAACATATTATTCAATAGCAATTCATCTTGATCAACGGTTCTTTCCCTGAAAACACAACCAGCAGAACTATCCAGGTGGTCTCTGAAAGCATCAGTTAGTCCATTATAAAAGATATCAAGTATTTCATTTTTCTTGAGAGGATGATCAGGCAAAGCATTAAGTAATCGAAGAAGCCTCCCCCAAGCTTGTGGGAGACTCTCTTCTTCAATTTGGACAAAATTATATATTTCCCTTAAGGCAGCTTGTTTCTTATGAGCGGGGAAATATTTAGCAGAGAAGTAATAAATCATATCCTAGGGACTACGCACACAACCAGGATCAAGAGAATTAAACCATATTTTAGCATCACCCTTTAATGAGAACGGAAATAACTTAAGGATATAGTAGTAACGATTTTTTCCTCATTAGTTAATAGGGTGGCTATATCATTCAATTTAGTAAGATGTGCCACAACAGTTTCAGATTCATAGCCATAAAAAGGATCAGATTCAACTAAAGTAATTATCTCAGGATCGATAGAGAAATCATAATCCTTATCAAAAATACAGATAGGTGAAGTAGCAAAAGCAGGGTCATATTTCATTCTAGAATTCAAAGATTTTTCTTTCAGCTTAGCTAATAGTTTCTTAAGATCATATCTATCTTTGCAAGCTAAAAGAACTCTAGCAGTTTCTTCATCCATAACATAACCCTCAGGCACATCAGGCAATTCGTATCTAGGGGGAGAATCTTCATCATCACTTTCATCAATATTATCAGTTTCAATAATTTCATTCTCTCTAACCCTAGAAAGTTGTTCATCAAAAAATTCACCTAATGGCACAGTATTATCAAGCATAGAAGTACGTAGTTTCATCATAAGCATCATGCATAGCAGAAGTGGCATCATCAATAACATGCGACATATAAGAATAAATAGCAGGAGTAGGTGTCGCAAGTTTACTCAAAATAGAAGGTGAATCAAGTGCAGAGCTAGATGGCAGTTCCTTACCTCCCCTCGTAGTTGAGGGGAAAATCTTGGTTCTTTCACCTTTCAAGTTCCTCATAGTGATCAACAGATATAAATCCCAAGTGACTCAAAGAATAGAGCTATGCTCCCCGGCAACGGCGCCAGAAAATAGTCTTGATAACCCACAAGTATAGGGGATCGCAACAGTTTTTGAGGGTAGAGTATTCAACCCAAATTTATTGATTCGACACAAGGGGAGTCAAAGAATATTCTCAAGTATTAACAGTTGAGTTGTCAATTCAACTGCACCTAAAAGACTTAATATCTGCAGCAAAGTATTTAGTAGCAAGTAATATGGAAGTAGCAGTAACGGTGGCAAAAGTAACAGTAGTAGTTTTTGTCGTGATTGTAACAGTGGCAACGGAAAAGTAACTAAGCAAAGATCAATATGTGAAAAGCTCGTAGGCAATGGATCAGTCATGGATAATTATGTCGGATGCGAATCCTCATGCAACAGTTATAACATAGGGTGACACAGAACTAGCTCCAGTTTCTCAATGTAATGTAGGCATGTATTCCGAATATAGTCATACATGCTTATGGAAAAGAACTTGCATGACATCTTTTGTCCTACTCTCCCGTGGCAGCGGGGTCCTATTGGAAACTAAGGGATATTAAGGCATCCTTTTAATAGAGTACCGTAACAAAGCATTAACATTTAGTGAATACATGAACTCCTCAAACTATGGTCATCACTGGGAATGGTCCCGATTATTGTCACTTCGGGGTTACCGGATCATAACACATAGTAGGTGACTATTGACTTGCAAAATAGGATCAAGAACCCACATATATTCATGAAAACATAATAGGTTCAGATCTGAAATCATGGCACTCGGGCCCTAGTGACAAGCATTAAGCATAGCAAAGTCATAACAATATCAATCTTAGAACATAATGGGTACTAGGGATCAGACCTTAAAACTAACTCGATTACATGGTAAATCTCATCCAACCCATCACCGTCCAGCAAGCCTATGATGGAATTACTCACGCACGACGGTGAGTATCATGAAATTGGTGATGGAGAAAGGTTAACGATGACGATGGCGACGGATTCCCTCTCCAGAGCCCCAAACGGACTCCAGATCAGCCCTCCCAAGAGAGATTAGGGCTTGGCGACGGCTCCGTATCGTAAAACGCGATGAATCCTTCTCCCTGATTTTTTTCTCCCTGAACGTGAATATATAGAGTTGGAGTTGACGTTGGTGGAGCTTCAGGGGGCAGGGGCGCCCTGCACCCTCGTGGACAGGGTGTGGGCCCCTGGTGTTGATTCTTTCGCCAGTATTTTTTATTTATTCCAAAACGTGTCTCTGTTGATTTTCAGGTCACTCTGAGAACTTTTATTTCTGCACAAAAATAACACCATGGCAATTCTGCTGAAAACAGCGTCAGTCCGGGTTAGTTCCATTCAAATCATGTAAGTTATAATCCAAAATAAGGTCAAAAGTGTTTGGAAAAGTAGATACGATGGAGACGTATCAAGCCTCTACTAGACTAGCTCGTTGATCAAAGATGGTTAAAGTTTCCTAACCATGGACATGAGTTGTCATTTATAACGGGATCACATCATTAGGAGAATGATGTGATGGACAAGACCCATCTGTTAGCTTAGCATAATGATCGTTCAGTTTTATTGCTATCTCTTTCTTCATGTCAAATACATATTCCTTCGACTATGAGATTATGCAACTCTCAGATACTGGAGGAATGCCTTGTGTGCTATCAAATGTCACAATGTAACTGGGTGATCATAAAGATGCTCTATAGGTATCTTCGAAGGTGTTTGTTAAGTTAGCATAGATCGAAATTAGGATTTGTCATTCCGAGTATCGAAGAGGTATCTCTGGGCCCTCTCAGTTCTGATACTGTCGCGCATATATGCCCCCCTCCTTCATACTTGTATAATACACGAATAGTTTCACAAATGGCTATAAACACAACATGTTTAAAACTAATATTTGCTAAACGAATCAAGAGAACAAAAATACCCAATATGCATACACATTCCAGGCTCATTCAACATGACTGGCGAGATCACAAAAGATGCCCCTCTCTCTTCCTCTAGAGAGTCGGTAAGACTTCGATCTCCTCCTCTTATATTTGAATTCTACCCACATCCATCCAATTACGATGAAATTTAGACCAAAGAACCTGTTCAAATCTAGCATGAATTCAGGCGTATCACGGAATCTTGTTTGTTTTGCATGTAAAACCACTGAAATTACCAAAATCCCTTTCGAGTAATCATCCTCTGCCTTGGAGCCCTCACCTTTGCTAAGCTTCTGTCTTGTGGCTTGTCCCGCTGATTTGCTTTGTGTCATGATCTATACAGAATACCGCTGTTAAAGCACATGACTACAATTCAGGAGCTGCATGAGACATTGGAGGAAATAATATTCCGGATGAAATTAATTCCTCGTTACAATTATTTTTTGTTACTTCTGATGTTTTTTATGTTCTTTGCACTGCCATGACATGACAGTTGATGAATAAATCGATTTTTTTTCTCCGAAAAAGATATCACTGTATCAAACCACCAGGTGACAACTCTGATGCGCATTGGGGATGATAACCAATAAAAAAGAGTAGAGTGTCACAGTTCTGATGTGCACTGGATCAAATGAGTGACAAACTGAGTGATACCAAGCGGAACATCATCCATCTAATCGTGTGACAAGCTCACATCAAGCCCCGGCCGGAATCACATGATGAGATCAGAAAACAGAAACAGCTAGGAACGAGGCAGCCATGGCCAGGACGACGACGGCAGCGGAGGTCCCCTTGCACTCAACGGCAGCCGAATCTACCGTCCCCGGAACCGACTTCACCCCACCACCGGAAGGCGTGCCAGCCGGGTTCGCATCAGCCGGACCGGTCACCGGCGCAGCCGCAGCAGCATCAGTAGGTGTCCCCGACGACGACGGCGCCGCTGCGCCACCAGCCGGAGCAGAGCTCGAGGTCCCTGTCACGGCTGCACACACACACACGCAAACAGAAGTGGTTAGTCACTCTCTCTCATTCCATTTCAGTTTTCCTACGTGTATATCATGTCGCTGCAGGCAGCATGCGCGTACCGGAGCAGGCGTTGGGGGGCAGGTTGCAGGCGGTGGGGAGCAGGCCGCCGACCACGGACCCGAGCTGGGCGGGCACGGCGGACACGGCGGCGCAGAGGCAGGGCGCCTGCGACTGGAACATGGCCTGCATCTGGCTGCAGCACGCGTCGGACGGCGACGAGGAGTTGCCGATGAAGTAGCTCACGCACGGCGACAGCGAGGCCTGCACCGGCGGGCAGCTCGGCACGCTCACGCTTGGCACGGCCGGCGGTTGCTGCTGCTGCTGCTGCTGCGCCGTGGACGTCGCCCATGTGACGGCCATCACGGCGAGCCCCAGGCTCAGCGCGGACGAGATGCCGCCGCTGCTCCGGCGTCGGGCCATCGGTGGGTGGATGATGATCGGAGTGAACCGGGGTTAAGTTCGTGGTGCACTGTGCGTCGTGCCGTGGGCTCGTGGTTCAATTTATAGGTGCTCGGATGCTTTGTTGGACGAGCGACCGGTGGCTCGGTAGCGACGGGCAGATCGACTGCCCTATCTAACGTCCAAAAGTGGAGTAGCTTGCACTTTGCAGGGTGCACCGCCACTGCTTTTCCAGAGATGTTACCGTGTTGGTGAGAAAACTTGGATGAACTCGACACTAGTTAGCTGGACCGATGCAGAGTCCGGGGTTTTTTCTCCCCTTTTTTGAAAGGAAATCATAATAACAACGATTTTTTTTATAAAAGTAAAAACACCCAAAGTGCATTTCAAATCTAATTAATTAATATCACAAGGGGCAGACAACTGGATGCAGAATAGAAAATATAAAGAAGTAGGGATTACATTGTCACAAAATAATTTGGACCTCTCCGTTCATTGCTGTGTGACTCAAGGTCGTGCTACAAGATTGGGAGGAAAAAAGTGTGTTGGTTTTTCTCGTCCAAAAATCTTGGACATGCATGGCTCTTTTTTTTTGGCACGTCAGCGTGTATGCCTCGGTCCTGGACTCATGGTCGAATTCTATCCTTGGAGCTTCAATTGGAAAATGTGCACCTTTTCAATCTGAATCTTCCACCGGAGCCCATGCGCGAGGCGGCTATCGGCCTTGGATGTGCGTGTGGTGCACAGATCGATGGACTAGCGCGGCGGCAGCTTGCGCGCAACGGGCACGGTGACTGGTGGGGCGCGGCGGGCATGCGTCACCGGAGCTTGAGGTGTGCTGCGGTGAAGGGCATGCTCGTCTGCTCTGCTGCTTCGCTGGAGTGGCTCCATTTTGGGTTTGGCCATTGGTGGTTCTCTGATCCGGGGGTTGCTGCTTGCGGCGCGTTGGTTGCTGTGGTGGGCGGTTGCTACGCCCAGGGGGTGGTGCGTTCCTAGGCGCAGTGGATCGTGGGATCTCGCGCCCAGAGTGAGGTTGGCCTCAACTGGTATGGTGGTTGGTTGGCGGCGGTCGGTGGGGGCAGGTGGTCGACACATGTCCAGGAGAAATCCTCGTTCCGCTCTTCATCGGAGCAGGCGACGGCGGCACCCGTGGGTGCCGTGACCTTTCTTGGAAGCGTTGTCGTGGAGGTGTGCTCCTCCTCCCCACGGCTTTGGCTCCGGAGGAAAACCTCAGATCTGTTGGATCGGGTGATGGAGACGTTTTCGTGTCTTTTTCCTCCTTGGGAGCATCGTCTCGGAGCCGGCTACGGCCAGGAGACCGCTGGATGGCGGCATCTTGACCGCATGGTTTGCTGAGTGATGTCTACTACACAACCTTCTTTTTGTAGACGTTGTTGGGCCTCCAAGTGCAGAGGTTTGTAGGACAGTAGCAAATTTCCCTCAAGTGAATGACCTAAGATTTATCAATCCATGGGAGGCGTAGGATGAAGATGGTCTCTCTCAAGCAACCATGTGACCAAATAACAAAGAGTCTCTTGTGTCCCCAACACACCCAATATAATGTTAAATTGTATAGGTGCACTAGTTCGACGAAGAGATGGTGATACAAGTGCAATATAGATGGTAGATATAGGTTTTTGTAATCTGGAAATATAAAAACAGCAAGGTGACTAATGATAAAAGTGAGCACAAACGGTATTGCAATGCGTGGAAATAAGGCCTAGGGTTCATACTTTCACTAGTGCAAGTCCTCTCAACAATAATAACATAATTGGATCATATAACTATCCCTCAACATGCAACAAAGAGTCACTCCAAAATCACTAATAGCGAAGAACAAACGAAGAGATTATTGTAGGGTACGAAACCATCTCAAAGTTATCATTTCTGATCGATCTATTCAAGAGTCTGTAGTAAAATAACATGAAGCTATTCTTTCCGTTCAATCTATCATAGAGTTCGTACTAGAATAACACCTTAAGACATAAATCAACCAAAACCCTAATGTCACCTAGATACTCCAATGTCACCTCAAGTATCCGTGAGTATGATTATACGATATGCATCACACAAACTCAGATTCATCTATTCAACCAACACAAAGAACTTCAAAGAGTGCCCCAAAGTTTCTACCAGAGAGTCAAGACGAAAACGTGTGCCAACCCCTATGCATAAGTTCACGGAACTCGTAAGTTGATCACCAAAACATACATCAAGTGGATCACGTGATATCCCATTGTCACCACAGATAAGCACGTGCAAGACATGCGTCAAGTGTTCTCAAATCCTTAAAGACTCAATCCGATAAGATAACTTCAAAGGGAAAACTCAATCCATTACAAGAGAGCAGAGGGGGAGAAACATCATAAGGTCCAACTATAATAGCAAAGCTCGCGATACATCAAGATCGTACCATCTCAAGAACACGAGAGAGAGAGAGATCAAACATATAGCTACTGGTACATACCCTCAGCCCCGAGGGTGAACTACTCCCTCCTCGTCATGGAGAGCGTCGGGATGATGAAGATGGCCACCAGAGAGGGATTCCCCCTCCGGCAGGGTGCCGAAACGGGTCTAGATTGGTTTTCGGTGGCTATGGAGGCTTCTGGCGGTGGAACTCCTGATCTATTGTGCTCTTCGATGTTTTTAGGGTATATGGACATATATAGGCGAAAGAACTCGGTTAGGGGAGCCATGAGGGGCCCACGAGGGTGGGGGGCGCGCCCAGGGGGTAGGCGCGCCTCCTTGCCTCGTGGCCACCTCGAAGCTTCCCTGACGTATACTCCAAGTCTCCTGGATTGCTTCCGTTCCAAAAATAACTCTCCCGAAGGTTTCATTCCGTTTGGACTCCGTTTGATATTCTTTTTCTTCGAAACACTGAAATAGGCAAGAAAACAACAATTTGGGCTGGACCTCCGGTTAATAGGTTAGTCCCAAAAATAATATAAAAGTGTATAATAAAGCCCATAAACATCCAAAACAGATAATATAATAGCATGGAACAATCAAAAATTATAGATACGTTGGAGATGTATCACCGAGCTGGGGCGCTGGTTTTTGTTTTTGGCAACGATGATGGCGTCGAGAGGAGCTTGGGTCGCGGCATGGACTTTGATAGTCGGTTCTTTCGGGCGTGTCCGAGGTGCTCTTCTGTAGGTTGCTTGGTTGCTTTGAAGTCGGAGCTGCGGTGGAGTGAGTCCAGGTGGCGACGATGACACACACTCGGTGGTCGTTTGCGGAGGGCACAGTAGGCGCAAGTCCTGCATATTTTCCTCGCGATGCTCATTGTCAAAGTCGGAGCTTTCAGTTTGCTTGCGTGTGTGGCCATCTGTTGGCATGTGTCGTCGTGGCTTCTATGCAGTTGTTTTGCGGGTTGGCTTCGATGATGGAGCTCCATGGTGAAGTCGGAGTCGCCCGTTCGGGGCCAACCGGTAATGACGATGACACTTGGGACTCGTCGGTGGATGTCTTTCTTCCTTGTTGCTTTGTGTTCCATACCTGTGGCCAGGTTGACCAATGGTGCCCATATCATGTGGGTTGGGTTGTATCAGTTTTAGCCCAGTTTTCCGTCAACTAACCCGGAAATTCTTACTCCTTCTTAATCAAAGAAAATCGCAAGTCTTTTGCCTCGTTTAAAAAAATTGTCTCAGCCTTTGTATCTCAAAATTCATGGAGCAACCTAACGGAGCATAAAAAAATCCACCTGAAGTTATGTGGGAAGTGGTGTACTTTTTTCTTCGCTGGATCTCTAATTCGTTCATGAGATGTTCAAAAGTTTTTTCAATAATGGAAGACAAATTATCGGTTCATGTAGCTTTTAACCTACCTCCTCTGATAAGTAGTACAATAAATATGTTTGGGAACTAGTTGGTTGGTGCAAACCTGAAACTTAGAAATCATATCAAGGTGGGAATATGTGCTTTAGTGTGGGCAACCCGAAGTTGGCGAAATGATTGTGTTTTTCACATATCAAATCTCCCATTTTTGAAGTTATCTTCATAGCTAAATCTTGGGACCCGTATGTGGTTCCCTGCAACGTGTGGAGGCTCGGCATCCACAGATTTCGGATGCAACCAATGGGAGATAGCCACATGGCTATATTCAACATGTTTGAATGGTGGTCCAGTAATATGTTACGTGTATGATTCATGTAATATAATCATCATCCTGTTATTTTTTTGTATATGTAGTCTCTTAGGTTACTTTGTCATATGGTTTTGTGATACTTCAATATAAATGGTTTTGTGCACTCATAGATACAGAGGTCGGGTGTTGAACCCCATTTCAAAAAAGGTGTCTAAGGACATTCATAATGTGTCAAATGTCAAAATTTCTAGGTAGACATCAAGGGGCACCTGTGTTAAATTTTATTGTTGTATCTAGTGTAGCCATAGCCGAATTCCTTTTAACATGGGCCTTCTACTAGCACAAACATAAAATAAGGACTCTCTCTTCCTAATTTCAAATGTGTAACAAGTAGATTGACTGGTCTATCTACCATCCAAAAAGTAGCTTGCACTTTGCAGGATGCACTACTTTTACACAGATGTTTCTAGAGATGTTACCATGGTGGTGAGAAATGTCATCGTGTTGGAGAGAAAACTTGGATGAACTCGACACTAATTAGCGGGGACGGATGGCTGCATGCATCCAGCGATGTAGACTTGCAAGATATGCAATTGCATCTCTTAATTCATGGAGCAACCTGACAGAGTAATGGTAGATGCAGAACTTCAACATTGGGTCTTTGGCTAAATCTCAATGATAGCCCCGACAAAGTTAAGTTTATGATTGGCACCAAATTTTTTGGGGACCTTTATTTGTAGTTGAAAGCTACTAATCTTGTTGGATATAGAGGGATTTCAAAAGCTATAATGCCTTTGAAGATTAAAATCTTTTTATGGATGCTGATTAGGAATAGTGTCTTGACCAAAGAGAATATCCTCCAAAAAGGTTCTACTAGGAATAGCCAGTGATATTTCTATGGCCTTGCTGAGATTGTCAAATATTTGTTTTTTTAGTGTAGCCTGATGGCAGTTGGAACTACATTGGTATTTCCCCAAAGAGGGAGGGATGATGTAGCACAGCGACGGTAGGTATTTCCCTTAGTTATGAAACCAAGGTATCGAACCAGTAGGAGAACCAAGCAACACAACATAAACAACACCTGCACATAAATAACAACACCTCGCAACCCGACGAGTTAAAGGGGTTGTCAATCTCTTTCGGGGTACGGCTCCTCAAGATAGGCAAGCGGACGTGAGGTAAATTATAGTAGATTGATAGATCAAACGCAAAATAAAATAAATAAAGATAAAACGCAGCAAGGTATTTTTCTATTTTTGGGTTTAATAGATCTGAATAAAAAGGCAAAGGAAAAGTAGATCGCAAGGCAAATATATAAGAAATAAGACCCGGGGGCCGTAGGTTTCACTAGTGGTTTCTTGATACGTCCATTTTGCATCATGCTTTTATATCGATATTTATTGCATTATGGGCTGTTATTACACATTATGTCACAATACTTATGCCTATTCTCTCTTATTTTACAAGGTTTACATAAAGGGGGAGAATACCGGCAACTGGGATTCTGGGCTGGAAAAGGAACAAATATTAGAGACCTATTCTGCACAGCTCCAAAAGTCCTGAAACTTCACGGAAGACGTTTTCAGAATATATAAAAAATACTGAGTGCAAGAAGTTCACCAGGGGGGCCACACCCTGCCCACGAGGGTGGGGGCGCGCCCTACCCCCTAGGCGCGCCCCCTACCTCGTGGGCCCCCTGGTGGCCCTCCGATGGCCATCTTCTGCTATATGGAGTCTTTCGATGAGAAAAAAAATCATAAGCCATCTTTCCGGACGAGACTCCGTCGCCACGAGGCGGAACCTTGGCGGAACCAATTTAGGGCTCTGGCGGAGCTGTTCTGCCGGGGAAACTTCCCTTCGGGAGGGGAAAATCATCGCCATCGACATCGCCAACACTCCTCTCATCGGGAGAGGGCAATATCCATCAACATCTTCACCAGCACCATCTCCTCTCAAAACCCTAGTTCATCTCTTGTATCCAATTCTTGTCTCCAAGTCTGGGATTGGTACCCGTGGGTTGCTAGTAGTGTTAATTACTCCTTGTAGTTGATGCCAGTTGGTTTATTTGGTGGAAGATCATATGTTCAGATCCTATATACATATTAATACCCCTCTGATTGTGAACATGAATATGCTTTGTGACTAGTTACGTTTGTTCCCGAGGACATGGGAGAAGTCTTGCTATTAGTAGTCATGTGAATTTGATATTCGTTCGATATTTTGATGAGATGCATGTTGTCTCTCTTCTAGTGGTGTTATGTGAACGTCGACTACATGGCACTTCACCATTATTTGGGCCTAGAGGAAGGCATTGGGAAGTAATAAGTAGATGATGGGTTGCTAGAGTGACAGAAGCTTAAACCCTAGTTTATGCGTTGCTTCGTAAGGGGTTGATTTGGATCCATATGTTTCATGCTATGGTTAGGTTTACCTTAATACTTTTGTTGTAGTTGCGGATGCTTGCAATAGAGGTTAATCATAAGTGGGATGCTTGTCCAAGTAAGGGCAGCACCCAAGCACCGGTCCACCCACATACCAAATTATCAAAGTACCGAACGTGAATCATATGAACGTGATGAAAACTAGCTTGACAATAATTCCCATGTGTCCTCGGGAGCGCTTTACATCATATAAGAGTTTGTCCAGGATTGTCCTTTGCTACAAAAGGGATTGGGCCACCTTGCTGAACTTTATTTACTTTTGTTGCTTGTTACTCGTTACAAATTGTCCTATCACAAAACTATCTATTACCTATTATTTCAGTGCTTGCAGAGAATACCTTGCTGAAAACCGCTTATCATTTCCTTCTGCTCCTTGTTGGGTTCTACACTCTTACTTATCGAAAGGACTACGATAGATCCCCTACACTTGTGGGTCATCAAGACTCTTTTCTGGCGCCGTTGCCGGGGAGTGAAGCACCTTTGGTAAGGAAAAATTTATATAGTGTGCTGAAATTTACTGTCACTTGTTACTATGGAAAGTAATCCTCTGAGGGGCTTGTTCGGGGTATCTTCACCCCGACCAGTAGAGCAAAGAGTTGCTCCTCAACCTACTGAACCTACTGAAAATGAAAATGTCTGCTTTGAAATTCCTTCGGGTATGATAGAAAAACTACTAGCTAATCCTTTTGTAGGAGACGGAACAGTGCATCCTGATGAGCACCTAATATATGTGGATGAAGTTTGTGGATTATT